>NC_142895.1:23880000-24180000 GCF_054131105.1 Drosophila navojoa
CTCGACGCCCAGCAGCAGCAGCGGCAGCCACGGCGGCGGCGGCGGCGGCGGAGGAGGCGGCGGTGGCGGCGGCAGCGCTGGCAACTCGCACGCGCACATCTCAGCAGCGGCCGCCGCGGCGGCACTGAACGTGACCGCAGCGCATCAGAACTCCTCGCCGCTGCTGCCCACGCCGGCCACGTCGGTCAGCCCGGTGAGTATTGTGTGCAAGAAGGAGCACCTGGGCGGCGGCTACGGCAGCGGCGGTGTGGGCGGCAATGGATCGGGAGTCGGTGTGGGCGGCGTTGGCGTCGGCGTCGGTGTGGGCGTGGGCGTGTCGGGCGATGCGCTGCGCTCGCCGTACGACACGCTGAAGGATGCGGGCGGCGACATTGGCGCGGGCGCACATCATCATCATAGCATCTATGGCACGGCGGCGGCCAGCAATCCGCGGCTGCTGCAGCCGGGCGGCAACATCACGCCCATGGACAGCAGCAGCAGCATCACCACACCCTCTCCGCCCATAACGCCCATGTCGCCACAGTCGGCGGCGGCGGCGGCGCACGCGGCCCAGTCCGCGCAGTCCGCGTCGGCCCACCACTCGGCCCACTCGGCGTACATGTCCAACCACGACTCGTACAACTTCTGGCACAACCAGTACCAGCAGTACCCGAACAACTACGCCCAGGCGCCCAGCTACTACTCGCAGATGGAGTACTTCAGCAACCAGAACCAGGTGAACTACAACATGGGCCACTCGGGCTACACGGCCTCCAACTTTGGCCTGTCGCCGTCGCCGTCGTTCACCGGCACCGTCTCCGCGCAGGCCTTCTCACAGAACAGCCTCGACTACATGTCGCCGCAGGATAAGTATGCGAACATGGTGTAGAATCTGCTGTTCCAGTACTGCAGCAGCTCTGGCGGCAGCGGCGGTAGCAGCGCCAGCAGCGGACGCTCGCCTCAGCCTCAGCCACAGTCGCAGTCGCAGTCGCAGTTGCAGTTGCAGCTGCCGAGCTACCAGCAACAGCAGCAGCAGCAGCAGCAGCAACATGAGCAGCAGCAGCAGGATATGGCACAGGAGCAGGGACATGAGCATGCCAGCTATGGCTAGTTGACTCCTCACATACATATCTCTTCCTCCCCCTCTCCCACTCCCACTCCCACTCACCGACGGGCGCTGCATTCTCTTATAGAACGAGAGTTCAAAACTTAACAAAAATTTATATATAAATAATTTTTTTTTTCTTTTTTTTTTTTTTGCTAGTTAATACATTTTTTTTTTATACATTTAAATATTGCTCTGTGTGTGTATTACAATTAGCGCACGCAATACATATATATGTATGATCTATATATATATAGAACAATATATATAAAAAAAAAATATATATATATATATATATATTTGTGTACATATACATAATAGCTTAAGCCGCCAGGATCAACGAAGTAAATGAGTGATAAACTAAGAACAAAAAGAAAAACTAAAAAAAAAAAAACAACAAAAAATTTGAAAAACTTAAAAAAAAAACACATTTGTTGAAACTCGCGTTAATTTTTAAGCGAGTAAAAATTAAAATTAAAATATAAATCGAAATCGATATCGATATCGAAATCGCAATCGATATTGAGAGAAACGATGCAATATATTTAGAGAGCGAGAGATCCGTGTGAAATATTTTGCTGGCTCTATAAGCGGGGCGCCGAGGTTTGCCACATGAGTTTCGCCTGACCCATTCGATTTGTACAAAAGTTTTCCGATTTTCTTTAGCTTTCCGTTTGTGAAGTAGAAGAGTTTTCCGGTGCCCGCTTGGCCAGCTACTCATATCATAAATAGAAGTTTTAATGAGCGTATATATAGTACACAGTTCTTAACAAAATAAAAATAAAAATAAAATAAAATTATATATATAAAGAAACGTCACATTTCATAGCTAACGCAAAAACAAAACGAAAACAAGTTTAACAAAAATAAAAAATAAATTAATATATATACATATATGTAAATAAATTGAAATGCATTTCATTGTGACATCAAGTTTAAAAGTTCAAAGCATCATTTTGTCGTCTTTATATAAAACGTATTTAAATAGAAATATATATATACATATAGAGTGAATATTATTATAAACAAAAAGAAAAACAAATGCGAGAACCTAAATCGAAAAAAACACCCTCAAAATGAATTCACATTTCAGACTTTCAAAGCAAAGCAAAAAAAGTATTAGAACTTAAGCAACTAAATCGGAATAACAATGACTTTATAATGTCTATATGTGTATGTATATATGCATATGTATATAACAATTTAAAAACATAATTAACACAAGCAAAGGCCACAATCCAAAATGAGCGAAAAAAAAAAAAACAAAAAACATATTTATAATAATAAAAAAAAATAATTTTAAAAATGTACAAAACTATAAACAAATACATTCGAAAAGAATATATAAAACTTAAAGTCAAAAATCTTTTGAACATAATTAAAATAAATATATATATATGTATATATATAAACATATGTATGTGTGTATATGTGCATAATACAATATGCTAACAACAATGAAAATCTATATCGTTTCTAAAGTTATTAAATAATACATATATTAATAATATTTTCAAACACATACACACACACATATTTATATATATATATGTATATATTTATATATAACTATATATATGAAAACACTCACACACATCTAATATACATGTATTTAGTTCAATGTGCTTGACGATGATATATAATTTTTTTTTTTTTTTAAATTAACTTAAATTTTTGTTTAGTTCTAAGTTCAATTTAATTGTAAAATTAAGCGTATACATTTTGTTTGAAAAACACACAGCCACACACAGAGACACATACATGCATACACACACACACACACTTAAACATTATTACGCTATAAATAGAAACAACAAAAAAAAAACATCTAGAAACTAATTAAAATATAAGGAAATTTTTTTTTGCAAATAAATTTTAAGCAAAGTCGAAAAGAAAAACAAAAAAAAAAAAACCAACAAATCGAAGATCATAAAAAATTAGTTGATAATATTTAAGTGGATATAATTATATATATAACTATACATACATATATATGTAAATGTATATGTATATGTTTGTGTTTGTGAGTATACATATATATATATATATATATATATATAGACACATTCATATATATATACATCGATTTATATTATATTTAACATATATTGAAGCAAATATATATACATATTTATATATATGTATATATATATATAGATGTATATTTATATATACATATATATAAATGTGCTAACATTTAAGTAAACTGGTTAATTCTTTTTTTTTAATTATTAACTAAAATAATTGTAAAAAGTTCACAAAACTATGATCAGATGAATAATATATATATAAAACACAAAAAAAAAAAAAAAAAAAAAAAAAAAAACAACAAAATTCAATTCTTTTTTCTTATAATACTCATTTCATACAAGCTGAAATGAGTATATTGGTTGGGTTGAATATCCTTCTCTTCGTGTTAATGCAAACCATTTTCCTATCACTCATGCTGTAGACTTGATATATGATATATGAATATGTATACACACATACATATATTGAGAAATGGAACATTTACTCGTGCATAGCCCCGATTTATAAAGTACCATGATTTTACCCATTCGCCCACTGCGTGGCAAATCAGAAAATGCCGTCCCCGGGATCTCCAAATTACTTTAATTCCAGAAAGATAGAGAGAGAGAGAGAGAGAGAGAGAGAGAGAGAGAGAGAGTCATCAAGTTATAGTTAGTACTAGAGTCGGATATATTTCAACTAAATGGAGTTCAAGCTCCACTTAAATTACAATATCGATCGACATCGATCTTGTTCATTCTAATACGAATTCGCTTATGCTGACAGCGGCTTTCAGGGGCTACAGAGAGTGAGACTACCAGAGAGTGTAATAACTTATCAGAATCTAACATAGGGTACCAGAGACTACCAGAGACTACTTGAGGCTACAAGTGGATACCAGAGACTACCAGAAGATATCAGAGGCTACTAAAGCTTACAGTGCCGAAGGGTATCAGAGTCTACCACAGACTACCAGAATCTACAAGAGGGTACCAGAGGCTATTCAAGCCTACCATAGGCTATCAGAGGCTACCAAAGGCTACCAGAGGCTATCAGAGGCTACCAAAGACTACAAGAAGATACCAGAGGTACCAGACGCTATCAAAGTCCAGAGTACCAAACGGTATCAGGGGCTATCATAGTCTACTAGGGGCTATCATAGTCTACTAGGGGCTACCAAAGGCTACTAGAGGCTACCAAAGGCTACCAGAGTATACTAACGGCTCCCAGAGGCTACTCGTGACTACCAGAGGCTACCAGAGGCCAAAAGGACATTGGCTACAATATTCAACAAGGTCTTTGCTTAACAATAGCTACCTAAAAGTCTTGCAACTTTCTCGCTGTACAGATCTTACGTATTCACAAGCTACTCTATCAATAGGCAGACAGAGGATGGAGAGTAACTGATCTGCTGTGCTGTTCAGCTATGCGAGAAAGAAGGAGGCGAATAAGAATAGAATGAGAATGAGAAAGAGAACAATTCGAGGGCACGCGACCCTTGGCATGAACTGCGTGGAACGCCGTTCGATCGGCGGCTTCTGTTGGGATTAAGCGACTGGATCGGTGACTCCTCGAAGCAGCAACTGGACAGCAGGGCGAGCCGCCTTTACTGATATTTATTTATTTTTGTTTTTGTTTTTATTTTTATTTTTATTTGCCCACTTTTGCAATGTCAGCGCAGCCGGCGGCCATCGACAGCATAAACCATTAATTCAGATCATAAACAGTCGCCGCTGCCACGCCTACTTCTGTTAATGAACCTCAATATATTTATATATATATATATATATGCATAAAATATGCTCGCTTAATCCTGGCCCGGGCCCTTTCAAATTGCCTTTGCCATTGCTCGCTGATGAAAATTTCATCTCAGCTTTTCATCGCTTTTTCTCCATATTAATTATGATAATTAAATGTGAAAATTCATTTGCCATTTGCGGCTAATTGTCGCATGCGGAGCCAGCGGCACGTGCCGCAAATCGACGGCCGCAATCGCAGCCGATGGATGCGCATCGCATCGACTTGCGTGTATCTCGCAGATACAATTTGCCGCTCGTGCCCACTCATATCTATCTATCTAGCACGCGCCCACGACTCGAGCGACTCGAGCGGTTCGAGCAGTTCGAGCAGTTCGAGCGGTTCGAGCGAGCGGCCCTGGCTGCCCAGCCAATCCATCAATGGGCGCGTGTTGCTTATAGAATTACCAACTAATTCGGTATTTATGAGGCTTCGCCGTCGAGTGGGCCTGGGCGTGGGCCTTGCCGCGCACCACACACGACTGGCTGCCAATTGGAATAGGAAGCCTGCAAATTGAGATGCTCGACGGCTAGAAAGTCTTTATAATCTGCAGCGGGCGACGACTTCGTTGCGCCTTTTAACGGCACGTAACCCCAACTGGAAAGCAAAGAGAACAAGAAAAAAATATTCTTGAAAGATGAAAAAACACGGCAGCAGCAGCCATCAAAGCAGAAAACATCCAGAGTCGAAATTTGTTCCCGGTTCTCTGGGCAAAACGCCCTTCTCATTATTTTGGTTTTTAGCTATTTGTGGGCATCGCTGTTAGAGTATTTACTAGGTACTATCCTTTGCATGTGGCGTATGTCGCATTTCAAAGCAGCTCTATGGAGAGCTCTTCCGAGAGAGAGAGAGAGAGAGAGAGAGAGAGAGAGAGAGAGATTTTGATACAAAATATTAGTAGGTATAGCTTCATAGAGTTTCAATAACTATATAAAGTGCAGATTCGATAAGGTATGTCTCTTGTAATTATATTATATACAACTTGTATGTCAAGCTAAAAAGTGCATAGGATATATTATAAATATATACCTGAAAATTAAAACAAAAATATATAAAAGTATTACAATTTTAAATTTAATAAGAATATAGATGTATGTATAAATATATGTATATATATTTTTTAATTTGTCTTTTAATACTCATTTAGGAAAACGAAAGAAGTATATTGATTTTATGCAATGTCTTTGCTCCTTCTGTCCATATGCATGCAAGCTATTTCAGCACTAGAGACCTGAAACTAGGAACATGGATGGACTCGTGTATACCTTTGTCTGATAAAGTGTCAAGATTTTCCCTATCCGCCCACTAGGGGAGCGTCAATTGGCAAAATGCATCCCTGTATCTCAGTTGAAGTGCAAGAGATTTTGAATTTGAAATATATACTCGGATAGACATTCCAAAATCAATACGATATACTTAATATATAGAGGGCGTGCCAAGTGGGATCAAACTGTACCAAATTGCTGTTGACATCTTCTACATATGCTCAATATACCAATTGGGGGCGTAGCAAATCAAATCAGCAAGTGAATCTTTGGCGTTCGAGCAGTGAATGAGTATTCTGCAGTCATTCAAGCCCAGCCTGGTTGTCATATAGAAGACAAGGTCAGAGCATTCACATTTCGTCTATAATTCAAAATGCCAAAGTTTGTTTGCCCTTGTTGTGGTTGTTGCTGTTGTTGTTGTTGTTGCTGCTGCTGGTGGTTGTCTGCTGGTGGTTGGCCCCGCCGCAGCCGCTGGCGCCTGCCGATTTGACTGACGACACGTGCGCCGTTGCAGCCTCGTCCTTCTTTGGCTGCCGCCTCTACCGCCTGCCGCCTCTACCGCCTGCCGCCTCTACCGGCTCTACCGCCTGCTGCCTACCAGTGGATCAGCTCAGTTTTCATCTCTCACGCTGAGCGCCCCTTTAGCCATTTTATTTATCAACTTAATTTTTAGCTTCGGCTAATGGACAGCGCGCTGCACTTTGCTGATAATGTGTGCGGCGTGTGTGTTTATTATGATTTCTAGCACGTAACTCTACGCCCCCCACTTCACTCTCCACCCACTTGCTACTCTCCCTCTCCCTCTCCCTCTCCCTCTCTCTCTCTCTCTCTCTCTCTCTCTCTGTCGTTTGATGTGGCCCGACTGGGATCTCAAAGGGCTGCGCCACATTATGCTAAACAGTCTCTAACAAGTTGGTTCCACTGATTAATTGTCACTTTGATGGCTTTTTGTTCGGGCATTGGGAAATTTTATAGCGAATGATGGAAATACTATAAATTATTGGTGGGCCTGAGCCACGGCGGGGCCCATTGTCAATTCCCAATTCGCAATCGTTCAGCTGTTTGTTCCGCTTGTCATTCAGCCTGATTAATTTGACATGCGCTTGCCATCAGGCAGGAGCAGCACGAGCCCAATCTTATGGCTTATGCCAACCATGCGAGCATCTCTAAGAAAACGCATTCGCAAACAACAGCGAAAATTATATAATACAAAAAGCAGATCTACTAATTAGTTTCACTTGTCTCTATGTGTGGAGTTTTCGTTAAATATATTCAAATCCCTTTGAAAGTTCTCATAAATCGCCCAGCAACAACGACTGAATTGATCCTCAAATGCAGCTCAAGGTGAACGATTCATCATCAGGTGAGGTGACTTAGGTGGGTGTCATCTGTGTGGCGAATCGTGGAAATTACTTAGAAGTGATCTTTAGACGTATGTTTAGGAATTATATGCAATATTTACTATAGGTACTCGACTTGAAATACAGAAAGTAGCTCATAATAGTACAACAGTGTAATAGTATAACAGTATGTTAGTATAACAGTATAACAGTATAACAGTATAACATTATAACAGTAAAACAGTATAACATTATAACAGTATAATACTAAGGAGTACAACAGTATAATTGTATAACTGTATAACAGCATAAAAGTATAACAGTATATCAGTATAACAGTATAACCTTATAGCAGCAAAACAGTAAAAATGTATAACTGTATGACAGCATAAAAGTATAACAGTATGAATGTATAAGAGTATAAAAATATTACAGTATAACAGTAGTACACTATTAGGGTATATATACCGAATTTCTAACATTTCAACTACTACGATGACTAAGATACTGGAAAATGCCTTTTCCTATTTCTAAAATCAAAAGGAATATTGAATATACCTAATATACTCAGTTCACTTGTTTGAATGAGTATAAGGAACAGTCTCAACTCCGTTAAATCGCGTTTATCATTTAACAATTTATAAAGAGCTAAAAATCTATTGAGGCAAACTTAAAGCATTAATACATAAGCAGATCTGTATGTCTATATATTTAATGTATATACATATATGTATATATGGACATTTGTATTCGTATATAATATATATTAAAATATAAGTGAGACATTATCTATGTAAATGCCAATAAGATCTCTTAGATATGATAAGCTTGCTTCTGTTTGCAGCTGATGAAGGGGAACAAGCAAAATTTTTTATATTTATTTTTTAAGTTTTTTCTTATTTTTTTTTTTTTTTTTGTATTTGATTTCAGTCTACAAAAAGGCGCAACAAAAGGCGCAGCTTAATTTGATTAATTAGTATTAAAAATGCTTTGAGAAATGCCCAAAATAATCTATATACACACAGAGTGAATGCGTGTGCTTGAGCGTGTGTGTGTGTGTTTGTGTGCGGCATTAAGTATGTTGGAATGTGCTACTTGTGTTGAAAAATGGCCACGACAAAAGAGCGAGTCGCTCGAATCGAAATTCGCGTAAATAATCAAACATCATATATGTATGCATGTATATTCAGTTAAGTATGCATATAAAGCGTGAGACTTAAGATTGAAATATTTATTTGATGTCAACTGCTCTGCTATATTTACAACAACAACAATAACAACAACAACAATAACGGCGGCGCTGGCATTATTGTTTTTTAAATACATATTTAAATGACTCGTCGATAAATACGCGTTAAATAATGCCGTTGTGTGTGTGTGTGCGTGTGTTTTTTTTTCTTCATTTTTTTGTCATGAATTTTTCCTCGTTTTTCGCTTTGATTTGAATCTGGCCAATGCAATGCATTGTCGCTCCGCTGGCATTGCATAAATTTCGGTTTTTAAAACACGCACGACAAAGAAAATGAGCTGACAGCCAGCAGCCGGACAGGCAGACAGGCTTCAACACAAAGAAAGAAAAAAAAACAACCAAAAACCAAAATAAGAAGAGGAAGCAGAGTGGAAAAAAACAATAACAATAACAAAAAAATAAACCAAACATACTCACTCACTCGGTACGTCTGAGAAAACTGTTCCCAGTCGTATTGCATTCCACATGGGTTCCATGCGTTCCACACGCGAGCGCCGCTCACCGCGCAGCGCTCTCCGCCTGCTGTTCTTCTTTCACCCAACCGACGGCCGTCTCGCTCGCACAGAGTCGCTGGGCGTTGCCAGCAGCGCGGCGACAGCGTCGACGTCGACGCAACCGTTAAATTGTCGCCATTGCAGTTGTTGTTGCGCTCTGCGCGGCGTGCGTGCGAGCAGGACGACCATAGCAGCCGCCGTGCGCTCACACACACACGCACGTAGATAGCCTTTGCGTTGCTTACATTAATGTGCTGCTGTATCCATGCCTGGCCCGCTTATCGACAAGCAGGGCATGCCGCATACCCCTCCTCATCCCCAACCCTCGACCCCATTAGCCAAGCCACCCCCAAATGATGGGCGAATACACGGCTAACCAAAGGAGCCAACGAACACCCAACAACAGCAACAGCAACAGCAACAACAAGCATTTCACCTCGCACTTCAAAGTCACAATTTTCTTCTTTAACTTGGCTACCCTTGTTGTTGTTGTTGTTGTGATTGTTGTTGCTGGCGCTGCTGCTTCTGCAGTGTGCTACCCGCCCAACCCAAGGATATTCCGTTAAACTTTTTCTTTTCGTATTCACATTATTTATTTTATTTTTCCCTTTCTGGTTTTTCTTTTTTTATTCTCTCTTTTTTGTTGTTTTTTTTTGTCGTTCGTCTTTCCAAGAATTTTTCTTTGGCATGTGTTCGCAATTTCGTCGTTCTTTTTTCTTCATTTGCTGGCAATTTTTCTTTTCATTTACCCAAGCAACGCCAATCAAGCACCAGAGGCACCTAACCCAAAACCCAGACCCAGACCCAGGCCCAAGCTCAAACCCGAATCCGCGCCCGAACCCAAACCCGAATCTGCGAACGAGCCCAAAACGCGCTCGTCGCTCGCCTTTGCACGTACATAAGCTTCCGTTAACCCACCCTCAGCCCTGCCCCGTATCATAGCCCAAAATATAATATATATATATATATATGTATATATATAAAACTCGTAGCACTCGTCGGCCGCCAGGGGGCGCAGTGGCTGCTGTCAAGGGGGGTGGGCTTGGGGCTGCTGCTGGATTCAACGGACATCGGGGTCGGGCCTGGGGCTGCGACTCAGGCTGGGACTGGGGTTGGGGCAGGGGTTTGGGGTTTGGGGTTGACAATGGAGCTCGGCAAGCGGGCACACGAGGAGGGGCTTTTGGCGGCTTGTCTTCCATGGCCAGCCAGCAGATAACGAACTAACTAACGAACAAATACTGCTATCAATGCGCTATCGCCAACCTAGTCCGCTCACTCCCCCCTCCCCTCTCCTCTCCCACTATCTACGACTACTTTCTAAACCAACACATAGAGCACTAGCTCCGGCTGTACATGCATCACTCCCTATCTGCAACTGCATCTACATCTGCATCTGCATCTCTATGTGTCTGTGTCTGTGTATGTGTATGTGTGACCGCAGCTGTAACAGGGCCAGTTGGGTGTTCCAGTTCTTGGCCAGTCTCATTAAACGCGGCGTTATGCATAATGCCCTTGCGATTGCACCGATGCATCAGACAAAAGCCCACAATCCCAGGCACGCTCATTGTGAATGGCCGTCCAGCATTTGGCATCGACGACGGCAATTGGGAATTTGAAAGCACGGCCAATTAGTGGAGATGCTTAAGCCTTATAGAGAGAATGACACATCAGCTCTCAGTACTATCGCAGATAAACGCAATTTTCAATTATTTTTTGTTTTGATTACATCATAATATAAGCGCACATATATCAGATATGACATCTAGACATCAGCTAGACATACTCAACTTAGCCCCTGTAGAGCTCAGTTCTAGGCTATATCAGTGGAAACAGTGTCACCTGTTTAGGCCCGGCTAACAGCCGTAGATGAACACGTTTGCATGCCATAATCTCTGCGAAAATGTCAAATGTGAACCGGTTCGATTATTCAGTTTGGCTAAGCTCCAGATCGAAATCTCGGTCTAAGCTACTTACGATTGCACCAATTAAAAGTTGCCCCATGCCTCAGCTCTACATGCAAACTGTATCCGCGACATCATTATAATCACTTGATTATATAAAGACGACACCAAATCAACAAAAACGAAAACGAAAACGAACGCCAAATAGAATCAGACAAGATTCGAGTCTTAATACTCTTGGGCACAGCCATTACATAATTCTCCATGAACAGCGACTCACTGTGAAAAATGAAGAATCTCTAATCTCCAATGTACTTCAAATCCCCTATATCAGATTGAGATTTTAACTATATCAAGTTATTATCCTTTGTTTACCAATTAGAGTTATTTTATATGGAAATATTGTTTAAATATTTAAGTTCACAAAATATATGATTAAGCAACTGTTAACATACTTGAAAACAACTAAAATAATAAAGTGGAACATATAGAAAGAATAATTTCAAATGAAATATTTCTATATTAATTTGTATTACTTAGTTCATTATTAGTTTATTATATATTTTCTAAGAACTTTAGATAAAGCACTTCAGCGATTTGGTTGTATTTATAATATATTTATGTTTCGTAAAATAAATATATTTTTTTATTGTTCAATAAAATGCTCAACACCAGAATACTTAGATAAATATTCGTTTAATAATTCCTATTACGTTAAATATTTTATATATTTGACTTTAAATAAAGTACTTAAACTTTGTTCTTTCTTTATTGAATTTTGTATTCGCTAAATAAATATGAAGCTAGTGTGAGAGTCCCATATACCTTCTGATCGTATGCCTGAAAAGAAAGAAACATCTTTCTGTTCGTCCGTCCGCCTAGCTATAGACTTGAAATTCGGAAAATGCATTTTCCGGTATCATAGAAACCATTGTAGTTGACATGCTAGAGAGTTGAAGCTTGGAGCATACATTCAGATAGACAGCCAAACATTGAGATATGACGGATATATCCAGCTCCATAATTGTATTTTCCACAATCTTAGATCTAGAATGGAATGTATATTCCTGTTATTGTTATAAAAATGAATTTCAATTAAATTAATTAACCATCATATATTATCTACTTATGAAAATATTGAAAACATATTGTCTGTACATACTATAAAAAAATAGGTCTCTCTAAAATTTATATCTTTCGTTTATTATTTTCAAATTAAGAAAAATATATATTAGAAAAATAAAATTATATGTTTTCAGTATATTTTCTATTATTTTTGTTTATATACCTTTATAAATTATTTTAAATAAAGTAAATTGAAATAAATAAATTCTTTTATGTATCTATTTATTGTTTTGTTATTTTCTATTCGAAATGAATTATTATTGATTTAGTGTAGAGTTTTTTTATTATTTTCTCCCTTGTCAAATATAATCCAAATTTAAATGAAAAGAAAAAAATAAAATAAATACATTCACAAACAGTTTTGGCACTTGCAAATTTACTCTTAAATATCTACAATCCCAAATTATCCGCTCTAATATGGAGACTTAGTCCGAATAATGCAGAACACTCCAGAGAACTGAGTCTTCGACTTTTGACATTAAATTTATTTATTTATTTATATATACAAAATTTCTGTTGTTTTCTTGGCTCTTGTTTGTTCATATGAATCGCAGCTAAACTCTTGTTTATTGTTTTGATACGCAATGTTGTTCTTGTTGCTGCTGTTGTTGTTGATTTAATTTTTTGTTGTAATTTGCTGATTAAAATAACAAACAGGGCGTGGCAGCTGGACAGCGCGGGGCAGCTGGCAGTCGTTGTCCTCGTTGGCTACCTGTACCTGTCATTATGAGTAGTTCTCATTTGCTGTTGTTGTTGTTGTTGTTGGTGTTGATGTTATTGTTATGTTTGCTTTTAAGCATTAACATTTTGAGTTTTCAATTCATTTGACTTTTCATTGCGAATGCCAGGGTATTATCCACACGCTTTTAAATTAATTAAATGCAGGAGAGGGCAGCCAGCGGCAATACCGGCAACAGCAACAGCAGCAGCAACAGCAGCAACAGTAGCAACTGCAACAACAACAAAAACGGAATATTTATTTAGCACTCACAGAGAGGAGAGAGCGCAGAGCCGTAGTAGTACTAGCTGCAGCAGTATTACGCTAGTAGTACGGTAGTCAAGCAGAGTCAGAAACGCAGCTATAATCAGGCGGCGACATCGACGTCAGCCAAGGATGCCTGAGAGATCAGCCCGCCCGCGGGGGTAGTTGGCAAGAGGCAAACAACCGAACAACCAAACAACCAGACAAATGAGCATTTTTTTTTTCTGCTTTGGGTTTTTTTTTTTTTTTGTGTGTGTGTGTTTTTGTTTTTGTTCAGTTCTTCTTTTGTTGTGTTGCACGTTCATAATGACGTTGATAATACGCACATCCTGATGGGTAATGATGGTCATGGGCCCCATGCCACATGCCGAATGCCGAATGCCCCATGCGTCCAATCCGTTTGCCGTTTGCCGTTTGTTAGTTCTGCCTCTGCACTTGGCTCACCCCAATGCCGATTCTCGCTCTCGCTCTCTCTCTCCCTCTCTCGCTCTCTCGCTCTATCTATCGTGCTGCCCGTCCGTCTCTCTTGCAGCCTGTATGCCATGGCAAACGGTCTGTGCGTTATGCTAATTGGCATATGCTCAATTAGGCGCTGACGCAACCCGGGGCAACAAGCGGTCCGCACACACAATTCCTGGTTTGTCGGCTGATTAGATCGGGGTAACTACATAATTCAAGAGGTGAGGCGTTGCATAAACTTGGATTTTGCATTTTCGGTTGCTAGGCGCTGGCATTAACCAACAGCAGCAGCAACAACAACAAGAGAAAAGGCCAAGAAAAAGGACAGGAACAAAAATAAAAAGAACTTAAATTGTATTAGCCAAGGGGTACGAGGCCTGGATTGGGGTGCGCGTTTAATGCTGAGGCAGCACCTTTTATCCATATTGTTGCACATGTCAACATTTGCTCGAAGACGACTTCTTTGAAGATCAAGGAAACAAACAGTTCATTTGGACTAATTGAAGCGAGCGCCAAGCCTCGCCGATTGCCATTAGCCATATCGGATAAGAGCTGCCTCAGCACTTCCTGTCACCTCGCACAGGCATAAGCCCAAATCATAATTGAAGCGAAATCCAGTTTAAGCTTTCATTTTCTATATCCAGCTATGTAGCGTGGATACCACTCGGTGTGCATAGCGGGCGGTGGGCGGCACTCGAAATCGACTGACGTCAATGGATGCATACAGTACGACATCTGACTTCGGGTATACAATAGTTCATTCCATATATGCATGGCTAAGAGCCAAAAAGTAGATAGCATTTCGCTATTGATAGGGTTTTTTTTGTATATATTAATGATACCTTTAGCCAATACTTGCTATCGATTTCTTTGGTACAAGCAAATAGTGGTTATCGATAACATTTTACATCATTGTAAGCCCTTTCCCACATACGATGCATACATGAAAATCACTGAAGAATCGAAATATATAATATACAATATACATTTATTATCAGTTATCGATAACACATCGTTTTTGGCCCCATAAGTTTCTTGTTAACATTTGTTATCGATTACATATATATAATAGATATCAGTCTTTCAATTTAAGATGCAACTCAAACTCCATTAATGGCACAGCTATTGATATTTGTTTCCGATAAGTTTGTTCCAAAGAATATTTGTATGTCTCGATCATTCTAATTAAAGTAAATACTTGCTATCGATTGCTTACACATCATAAATATCATACTTACGATTTGAGATGAAGTTGAAGCTCTATTCATATTGACTTAAAGCTCCATTGCCTATTTGTTATCGATAAATTTATGTATCTCAATTTTTATATCTCAATTTCTATAGTCAAAGCAAACGGTTTTTTCATGTTTTCCAATCTTATTGACTACAGTTTCCCAAATAAGTATAAATAGTAAGGAAATCAGTTCTCTAAAACTGCCAGCAGCAATCGATAGCCACGGTCAAATTATCGATAACGCTGCCAGTGTCAAATCCGTGGACAACGACAACCGCGACGCCATTTTACATAACAAACAACCAGATGAGACGCGTAAGAAGAGGCTGGCATATTGAATTACCAGATATTGCCTAATTGAAATGTTTGCCCATTTTGATGGCCCTTTCGCTGACGCGTTTCGTATTCGACTCTTTCCAGATAGAGAGAGCGAGCAGGAGAGAGTGAGCGAGATTGCTTATCGCGCCCAAGTGAGAAATGTCAATGCAAGGTTTGGGCTCACCTTCGAGTCGAACACAATGGCAATAGCCAAATGGGCCCGAAACACCTATTAAACAGTCGCCCATTCGGCTGGGCCTATCAACCATGGCGATCGTGTCGGCATCAGGCATCAGGCATCAGTCATCGGGCATCAGGCAGCAGACAAAACAAAGCAACAGAGCCCAACACACAAAACATCTAAACAATGGGCGCTGGGCAGATGAGTTGAGTGCATTTTTGAAAGCCGATCGCATGATTGACAGCTTGCAGGCCCCGTCCAAGCCAGCCAATCAGCCAGTCCGTCTGTCGGTCTATCCGCCCGTCCGCCAGTCAAGCAGTCAACGGAGGCGCAAACGAAATTGGAACTATCAGCGGGCATATGAAATAATAATAATAAGAAGGAGATCGGTTAATCCAGCCAGCAAAACTTTGTGATCGAGGTGTTGATTGTCAGAGACTTGGAATTCAGTGTCAAACAGAGAGAGGAAGGGAGAGAGGGACAGACGGAGAGAGGGAGTGTTATATAGAGAGCTCTAATTAAGTAGCTGTTCGCCATTTGTTTTCTGTGTGATCCATTGGAATTTGATGGCAAATACCGCACAGAAGCTTTTGAAATCTATTTATCGATGTATTTCACTTTGATAGGAATGAGCCTTCGATCGGGACTTACCGACTGAGTAATACTCCTTTGCCATTGCAATGGAGCATGTTAATGTTTCTCTGAATATTATTATATAGGGGTATATACTTTGCCTTTTTATATACCTCTATATAATAATAATATAACAAAATTTATTACTCCCAATTGTACTTAATCACACAAAGTACAGTCGAATCCCGATAAATTATTATTTTTATTATTTTTTTTTTTACAGAGAAACTTAAACTATCGAGAATTATTGAGAATGGGTTTCGATTTAGCGAGGTACAAATAATCGACCCTTGTATTTGGATTAGAAAACTGATAATAGATTAATTATTTGAGATAATTAGAATAAATGATTCTGAATTATATCTCCTATTTATTGAATTTAAGATCATTATTATTAAGATTATTCAAGGACACATTGTATTACAATTTTAAAGACTGTTAGATGCTCTACCATGCAACATTTCCTTAAGTAATCAAAATAATCATCTTAAATTAGAATATTAATCAAAAGAAATCCAGAAACTTTGATCTTGTTACTTATTTAAGAACTCTTTTTGGTACATCACTGATGTTGGTTAGAATTAAGGAACAGAAGCTCATTCCCTGACAAAATCAACAAAATAATGAGTGCTAATGAAGAGTCCTTATAGATCAAATGCACATACATAGTTGATAGCTCTACAAGATGTGGCAGTGCAAGAGAGAGACAAAGAGGGAGAGTGAGTGAGAGAGTGAGAGACTGCATTAGAATAGAAGCTCTACTTATAAACAGCTTGTTTTGATATTTTCCAACTCGAGTTCCATTTAATTGTTATCTCGCGCCATGGCTGATTGGTTTCATAAGCCTCGGTTAGGCAGAGTCCTGGAGGGCTGGCCGCCATTTTCTAGTTAATTGCTCAATGCTGTTGGCGATCCACGGCACAGCTAAGCATCCAATTAGCTTCGCTCACAAGCCCTGCCCACCTGCCCATCTGGTCACCTGGTCACCCGGCCAAGTGGCCGCCTGATTGCTTTCAGTGTCTCAGCGAACGCAATCTTAGAGTTGTTTCTCATTATTTGCTGCTGCTTCTTCTTCGCGTTGTCTTCTGCTGCACGCAACTCCAGGGCACTTGCAGCTTGAACAGTTGGCATCCAGCCAGGCGAGGCACGCGGGTATCTGGTGACAACCTGGCAGAGCCCAGCTATGGATACAAATGCAGCGCTATAGATACAGATAGTTGGAGCTGGAGCTGGTACGGGGAGGAGACTTGCGACTGTCGCTGGAGCTGTGGGGCTGTGGGGCCGTGGGGCTGGGGCAGGCCTTGTAATAATGTTTGTGTAGCTATGGCCGAGCAAAACGCCAACATAAGCGGCCAAGGTATTATTTTTAAGCTCTTCCTCTCATTGTCTACACCCGCCCCAGGCCAAGACGCAGACCAAGAGCAAGACCAAGACGAAGACGCAGACGAGGAAATAGAAGGCCTCGACGAAGATGTTGGCGTTGACGTTGACGTTGCCTGGCTTGGTTTGTTTTTGGCTCGACTTGGCTTGGTCTGGTCTGCTCTGGTCTCGTCTCGTTGCCCGTTGGCAGATCGAACTAAATAAATGTGTATTTACTTGTATTTTGTATGTGCTCTTTGGACCCGGGTGGGTGCAATGTAATTCAAAACCTGCGCCGCAATAGTCAACTGGAAGTGAATTAAAAAGCAACAGAAGGAAAAGAGAGAAAAAAGAAAGACGAAACGAAACGAAAAGAGATACGAAGCAATAAAACCAAATATCACAAGAAAAAGACACAAAATGAAATAAAAGAAATATGTCAATGTATATATTCCAAATGTCCAGCGAGCGAGAGGGGGAGAGGGAGAGAGTGCGAGAGGTGGAGGTGGAGTGAGAGAGGGCGGCGGGCAGCGGGCCGCTTGCAACGTGGGACGCCATTTGCCGTCAGCGTCACATTGACGAGCGCAGCTTAAGCTGGCTGGCATCCCCGGCCCCAACCCCAGCCCCAGCCCCAGCCCCAGCTCCAGCTCCAGCTCCAGTCCCAGTTTCAGTCCCGGCCTCCGCTCCATGTTATTTGAGTTTTGATGAGGAAAAATGTGTGCTCTAATTGACAGTTTTTAGATTTTAATCTTTGGCGCAACAGCAGCAGCGACTGCCGGTCAAGCCAAAGGTGGAGCTGCTCGAATTTGACTCCTCGTGTCGCCTGCTTAATGCATTTTCAGCGTTTTGGACGCCCATGCGTGCTCCAGACCCCGAGCCAGACCCCGAACAGGCCCAGACCCCAAACAGCTCCAGTTCCGCAGCGGCAGCAGCTTATGGCCACCAACAATGACAGCTTGCACATGTAGGTGTGTGTGTGTGTGTGTGTTTGTATTCGTATTCGTATTCGTATTCATATTCGTTTATTCATTCATGCATCGCATATGCTCTTTGTCAATTAAGCAATCAGCAGGAAGTTTGCCGCGCACTTTGCCTTATCACACCGAGCGCTGAGCCCCGGCGGCCCTTGGCCCGGTCCCTTGCCCGGTTGGACACCAAATCACATCATCAAAAGCCGACTCTAAGCGATGGAGCAGTCGCCGCGCGCCCCCGTCTCGCCCCGCGCCACGTTTGACACTTGACGTTGTTGGCGGGCGGGCGATTTTCATTTTCGCAGCCTTTTCCATTTACGCTTTTTTTCCCTCTTCTTTTCTTTTTTGGTGAATTCATTTGTAGTTGGCTCGCAAAGAATAAAAGGAAAAAAGTTTTTTGAAACGCAACGAAATGAAAAGAATGTTGAGCCGCATATTAAATACCACCGCCTGAGCTCAAGTGTCAACAGAGCCAGCGAGCGGTACCAGCGGGTACATGTGTATCTGTGTGTGTGTGTGTGTGTGTGTGTGTAGTGTGCCTGTATCAGGCAGGGCGTTACGGGTCTAACGGCAGGCAATAAAGAGCACCAAGAGCCGTACTCAAACCCGTAAACAGCGACCGCCCGCGGCGTAATTGAATATTTGGAGTGTAAAAACCGCACCCGGTTGCACTCGCCTTCTCTGTGTGTGTGTGTGAGGACGAAAATAAGGACATTCAAGTCTGCGCACAATGGGCGCAAATAAACCAAAAAGTGGCCCATCAACTAGGCAGAAAGCGAATGGAGAAAGTCTAAAAGGTATTCAAATTCCAAGTGAATATAATTTGAATATTCAAAACTAATAAAAGGGTATTCAAAAGCGATTTAAATAATTTTTAAATATATTTTTTGAGACAATTTTTGAAAATATTTTATTGAAATATTAATATATTGATGAACAATTAGTTGTAAAAAAAATATATATATTAATTGTTAATATTAATGACCAAAGTTCAATTTAAAATATAATACAAAAAAGAGCTAAAAGTAAAAAATTCTTAAGTGAGCTTAAAATTACATTAAGGCATTTACATTTATTATATAAGTAATTATTTATATATTTTTATTTTTTTTTTCCAATACTTTTGATAGTAATATTTCAGTTTATAAAATAGATTTGAAAAGATATCATAGTTCGGAATCGCCCTTAACAGTTCCAACGCCCAAGCGCTCCCAGCTTCATTTTCCACTTCGCCACGCCCCTAATTGGTATATTTATAGCGCCCTTTACTGGTATATTTATAGTATTTTCTGTGCGAATCCACGATAGTTCAATCATCAAATAGTGAGTCTCTAGCTCCAAAGCTGATGGAAATGCATTTATACCTACATATATGCCACGCCCCCAATAGGAGCACCATATCCTATTAATTTTGGACTGTCAGCACGAGCATATATTTCCTTAGTACTTCTAGTACCTTTTTTTCTGGAATACCGGAAAATTCATTTTTCAATAGCCACGCCTTTAGTGGACGAATCAGGAGATCTGATCGCTATATTAGAGTCTCTGACTTCAACTCATTTACAGACAGACAGTTGGACGTACATTTGATAAAACTAATATACTCATTTGATTTTCGTGAAAGAGAAAAATATTCTGAATTCTAGATATATTCGCTCTTTGCTAATATATTTGGGAAATATATCTGGGAAATTAGTATTAAGTTAAATTTTAATTTAATACAATATTAATATAGAAAATAAATATATAATGTAGATTAGAAAATTGTCTCGGATTTGTAGATTTAGGATTTAAGTTATAAAAATAAAATAAAATTAAAATAAAATCTTTTTTATATTAAGCCTCTAAGCCTTTGTCCCGATTACTTATTTTGCACACTTTATATATAATTAAAATGAATATATATTTGTTGAAAAATATATATGTGCATATATTTATTTATCCTCAAGATTATTTCAACTTTCCAGCTTAATGAAATTTGCCAATTTCAATTAATTATTTTTCATTTTCTACAATCTTCTCTCGTTTTTTATACCCTGAACCCATTGAAAATGGGAAATCAGGGTATAATGGTTTTGTTAAAAGTATGTAACAGGCAGAAGGAGGCGTGGCAGACCCCACAAAGTATATATATTCTTGATCAGGACGACAAGCTGAGTCGATTTGGCCCTGTCCGTCTGTCCGTCCGTCCGTCCGTCCGTATGTATGAACGCGTCGATTTCAGAAGATATAAGAGCTAGAGACTTCAACTTTTTTTTAAAATGTCCGTATATATCACGCGCAGATCGAGTTTATCACTAAAAAACGATAACTCATTCCGATATTTTTTTATCGATAAAAAACCTTATCGAAGATCACTTAAATAATTATATCTCCTACATCTTTCAAGCTAGAGTCTCCAAATTTAAAATGTATATTAAGATGAATTTTATACAATTTCGGTTTTTGTTAAAATTTACCCCCCACCCCTAAAACCACCCCCTCACCCTCATCTTTGTAAAAGTCGTATATCAAATACTAGAGACTTGTGCTTCGGTATACACATACATTTTAACATTGTGAATACGTTCTGAAAGTTTCATTACGATCGTACGTCTAGAAATTAAATTATTCAACAAATAAGTTCTCCTAATATTGCCAACACTGCAGCGCAACCAAAGCGCAATCGCCTGTATATGTGAGTGTGTGTGTATGCGTCTGTTTGTTTGCATGTGTATGTGTGTACGTGTGTTTGTTTGTATGCGTGTGTGTGTGCGTGTGTGTTTGCTAATTATTTTTGAAATATCAGTTGCTTGTAGGGTTCAGGGGATCTCGTAGTCGAGCAGTCTCGACTAGAGCTTTCTTACTTGTTTCGTATTTCATTTATTATTCGAGTCTTATTTTTGCAATCTGTGACAATTTTTGGGTAATATGTGGGCCAACTGCCCCACTGTAATTTTTGCAATGACCTATCATAAATGTGGGCGGCATTATGTAGTTTCAGTGTGTGGCTGGGTGGTTGGGTGGCTGGGTGGTTCGGCGGTTTGTGCTAGAGTGTAAATAATAATGACTGCCTTTTTTTACGCATGTGTGTGAGTGCGAGTGCAAGGAAGAAAAAGTCAAGTCAGTTTATTATTAAAAAATACAAGTACAATAAAAATATATAATAATCATAATAATAATAATAAGCATCATAATGACGAGCTGGCTGGCTGGCAGCGCGTTGCGAGCACAAAGGCAGCGACTGCGACAATAACACGCCCATTCATGGCAGAGGCGAAGAGCCGGGAACGGGCGGGCGTTAAGGATGTGTTGTAGAAACGAGAGCACGCCGAGTGCTGCACATAGAGAAAGAGACGGAGCAAGGCAGCAGGAGCAGGAGAGGGAGAGGGAAAGGGGTGGAGGTAGAGCGAACAGGCTCTCAAGTAGGGTTGCCAACAACATGAATTGCTCATTTAGATTTAGAGAACCACTCGAGGCGCCGTGGAGTGGCGCTCTGTGTATGCACACACTGTATACATAAATGTATATGTATATATATGTATATGTATGTGTGTGTGTGCGTACATGTCGAAAAACAAGGACAATTGCGTCGCGTCGAGTGGCCAACAAGTCGCCGAGTCGATTCGAGTCGAGTCGCTAAAAAACAATGCCAAACAATTGACGACAAACGTTGACTACGCCAGAAGTGGATCTGTCCCCTGATTCCTGCTGCCAATGGAGCAAGTGGCACCTGTGCCACAGCCACAGCAACAGTCACCGCTTCAGCCTCAGCCTAAGTCCCAGTCTCAGTCGCTGTGCAGCCATCTCGTCGTCGCATATTTGTCTTTGGCATTTGCTCGTTCGGTTGTTTGGCCAGCGGCTTAAGGGGCCATCATCTTCAGCCGCATGCTCATCAAATGGGTATCCTCCTTCGGCCTGTTGTCATCCAACCGCCTGTCGACAACTTTCCCATTCCCATTCCCACTTTATCAGCAGCCAGACAGCGGTGGCAGGTCCAAACATGCTAAGATCGCTGCCAAAGCAGGCCGGGATTAGTCCGGGGCTTAATGCGATAAGCGCTAAACACCGATCATCGCAGCCTTAGCGCTAACGCCAAACGGCTTATATCCATTAGATTAGCAAGCGGCGCTGCGGCCGCTGATGATCATCATCTCGAATAGACCCACTGACCCACACTCAGCAGGGCCGATCGGGAAAACAGTTCGATATGAAGAGCAAACCAAGCATCAATTCGTCAATCTAAGCATTAAGCAAGCAATTTGTCTAAAAAGCAAACGAGACTCGATTGAGGGAGTATTGTAAATATCTCCTTGTAAATAGAATTGAAGATGCCCTAATTAATTGAGCCTATTGAAAAAAAATAAAATGATAAATATAATATATATTACATATTTGATTTATATTTTAGGCGTATGTATCAAAAAATAAATGCATAAAATCGCGTTTCTTAGATGGGATTGCTTAGCGCTTTCATAATTTCCCCCAAGATAGGGCCTCACTTCAAAAAGGTAGCCAAGACTAAGCCTTGATTCAGAATTGTTTCACAATCTAAGGCACGACTGAGTATGTTTTATACCCACAACAAGATACAAAAATATAGGCTGGTAAGCCTAGGCGGACCTCAGCTAGGGTTCCTCTGAAAAGCCTTGATATGCTGAGTCTCTCCATCTCAGTCTTAAATGGACTAGCCATACCGAAAGCTCATTTGTTTTTAGTAATACCAATTTCTAAGTGCAAAAGTTCTCTTTTCTTCTATTGTAACCTCAACCAAACTTATGTGAACACCTTCGCTCCCTACACGAACACATCTCTCTTACCAATGCCTTCTCTCACACATTCCACACTCTTAACCTATGCCCAATCTGATTTTTTTTTTATCTTATAACTTTTTGAACTTTTTCTCAGTTTTTCTATTTTATTTTTTTTAATTTTGTTTCATTGCTTAATTTTAATAGTAGTACTGGTCTAGGTAGCATGACAATAACATAAAGAAAATAATAATAACAATATAGATGATACATAATGGGGTAAATCTATCCCAACTTGGGATTCTGGCAAATACACATATGAAAACAAAAATTGAAGAGAGAGATTCGAAATTTGATGAAAATTTGCAGCTTTTCTGTGGAGCCATCACTAAATATTAACTAAATAGAGTTTCATTGATCTAATTTGTGTAAATCTTCAACCGAGTGATAAGATAATGCATTTCATTTTTAAAGTTTTCCCTACTCCAAGTAATCATTATAATAGAGGAATTCCTTAACCATATACACACATCTATATATGCATGTATATGTACATATACATATATCTGTAACTGATCTAAGTTCTCTTGGCCGGAGCATTGGCCCAGGCTAATTGCTCAGCCATTGTCCAAACAATGACGACGTTCAAAAACTTTCAACACTTGATTTAATTAGCGCCCTAATGATCAAACCGATCGCAGGTGATCGTGATCGTCATCGTTATCGATCGAGCCGCTAATTTAAGTCGCGCTTCGGCCAAAAAAAAAAAGAGAAGGAGAAAAAAATAGAAGAAAAAAAAAATATATATATATATATATATTTAACCAAGTCATCGCGTTAATTGCGTAGAACCCGAAAGCGAACGATAGAGCCGGCGATAGAGAGCTGGTCAGCGATCGTGATATGGAGAGAAACTGTCGACATCATGATATTGGCTAATCGAGAATAATTGCCTGATGATGCTCGTCAGAGGTCGGAGTAGAGGTGGAGGTAGAGGCAGAAGCAGAAGCAGAGGTAGAGACGGTACAAAGGTATTAGGCAGGGGGTACAAAATGAATGGAAACTAAATTTGTCAAAGGTATTAACGATAGAAACCTTCGGCCCGCTGGATGTAAACACCGACCCGTCAAACAATAACTGTTGACAGCTCGTAAATTAATAATTTTGCACAGAGCCGAACAACAACAGCAACAGCAACAGCAACAACAATAACAAACAACTATTATTGAAACAGGCAACAGAGACAGCAAGCTGAGCAACCAAAAAAAGGCACAAACACACGGAACAGTAGCTGCGGCAGGAGGAGCAGGAGCAGGAGAAGGAGAAGGAGGCGCTGGAGGAGGGGCGCAAATTAGCCGCATTTCCGCCTCGCACCGATCGACATCGACATCGGCTGACACTTTGACTTCCTGTGGCCTTTCCCATCCCCTTGCAGACATCAGTGCAGCACACAGAGAGTCTCTCTCTCTCTCACACACACACACACACTCTCTCACTCTCTCTCTCCTTTGTCGCTCGACTGCTTCTGTGTAGTATATTAATTTCATGCATAGCAATTGCTCTCCTTCAATTCTCCTGCTATTTGGGTGAAACAATTCACAATTCGAAATCAAAACACATTTCGTTACGCATCTCGGGTATTGTCTCTATATAGAGCAGACTCCATAGTGCAGTTTGTTTTGATAGTTGCCGACCAAAACGGAACAATTCAAAGACTGAGGAAGTCGCCCAACTGCAGAATAGAATATATTAGGCCTAACTAATTGGGATCTAATGCAGTTCAAGTTTCCATGTGCCAAATGTGATGACGATAGAGTTAGGGTAGAGTATTGTAGAGAGATGATCTTTGGTCTGAGTACTAGATGTTAAGTAATCGATGGGGGATTTTATTATGCTATAAAAACGATATTATATGATATGTATTATATATAGAGAACTTGGATTAGGAATTTAAATAAACAGGAATCACTAGGCTTTGAAATGCTGAGAAATCATTTTATATGAAAGATATGTGCGAAAAAATTAATATTAAAAATATAATTGATTGATATATATTATTGTACTATCATTATATAATATTGATCGATGCTGAATTTACTGCCATACATTGGTGTTTCTGCATTTTTCTTTGTCTTCGCTCTGTCTCAGTGCTCTCATCTCCCGATATGCTTACTAAAGACGAAACAACACGGGAAGTACTATATGGTTTATCTTAAAAATGATATTTCAATAAAAAGATAATACTAGACATTTTCGACTGATAAAAACAGAAAATCTATATATGGTGGAAATATCTAGGCTATGCTATGCTTTTCGAACTATCAAAGAATTCGATGATTGAGCTATTGCTGATCTACTCCATCGCCTAAAATTTGGTTTAGTGCATCTTTAGGGGGCGTGGCACATCGAATACTCATACTCTATACAGCTTTTAAGCCTTGGCCCAATTCATCCAATCAATTCCTGACTGTAACACTCAAACTAGTATTAATGCAAAATTCCTTAAAGATCCAAACGAATCTCTCTATGTACAGAAGCTCTTCAATGACTGCGCCCAAAACTGTGCTACAAATATCGATCAGCCAAAATGGGGGGCTTACGCAGTGCGCGCAGTGATCGAGCTTGGCGCTGACGGAACAGACGCTGTGACAAGCAACTTGGAAGCAATTTGTGAGCATGACTTGTGGAACTGCCGGCAGTAGGAGAAGATCGGAAGCTGTGGAAACTGCTTGATCATCAGCTTGAGCATCAAAAGTGGAATCAAGCTAATTTGCTGCAATGGAGCTTACAGAATGAGGCAGACGCTGATGACGATGCCGATGCTGATGCTGATGTTGATGCTGAGGTTGATGCTGCCACTGGCGTAGACGAAGGGAATTGAATTTGACAGCTATTTATGACTGTCGATCGACAGGTCGACAGATCAAAGCGTGGGCAACGACGGACAGCAGCGGCCGGAGAGTGAAAAGTGTGGGAAATGCGTTTTCTACGAAATATCCGGTAAGCCAGACAAAGGTCGCATTGTGCTAAGGACGTTGCGTTCGGTTGCGGCAAGTGTGTCAACCTCTCTCGCTCGGTCTTGGACTCGTTTGTACCTGCAGCCGTGTTGCCTTTGGCATGGCCTTTTATCATACACATTTCCCTGCTACAATTTTAATGCGTATCTCTGTCTCTGGCTCAAACGGCATAATAAAGCAAGTCCATATCCCAACAAAAAGAAAAGGAAACACACAGAGAGATAGAGCTCTGAATGGAACACATTGAATGCATGCGTGCGTGCGTATACCAATATTATATGGTATATATATACATATGCATGTGTGTGTGTGTGTGTGTTTCTAATAGCGCACACCCATCAACAAAAAGTTTACGGCAACTAATGAATTTTCATGGCGATTCCTGCGGGAAATGCCAATACCTTTCAACGTTGTCTCGCTGCTTGCTGACGCAGTGGCCCGCAGACACACCATGGAAGCCACAAATATACAGCGGGACGGACAGACTGGCTGACAGACAGACGGGCAAGTGCGGCGCACCCAACCACCCAACCACCCACAAAATGCGACGGCAAGCGCTCAACAAAAGGAAACACAAACCGCAGCGCACGGCCAGCACTAAGGGGGCTCCCTCTCAAGAGCTATTCAACCAAATGTTGTATAAATGTAATTCAATACTTTTTTCAATCTTCCAGTTGCTGTTGTTACTGAAACTGTTCTTGTTCTTGTTCTTGTTCTTGTTGTTGTTGTTTGACAGTAAGTAAGCCCATGGCAGAGAGAACAACAAAAACGTAGCGAAAATTGTTGCTAGCTCACACACACACACACACACACACACACACATACATATATATGTATATATGTATATATTTGTACTAGCCCACACACGCACAACAAATTGGAAACACATTTTACCCTCCAATTACTTAAATACAATACTCGTTGCGCTTGTCGTCCATCGAGGGGCGGGCTGCGTGGGCGGGGCGGGGCGGGGCGTGTGCTTGGGCTCGGGCTTGGTACGGTAAGCGAACAGGGAACGACGGCCAAGAGACTTGCGGCCCAGCCACAGTGTCGCATTGGATTTTGATGAAATCTTTGAAAATAATTAAGACGCAATTAGCTTCCATAATTCCAATTAATTAGTCATGGATTTATAAAACTTAAAAAGTTATAAATACCAATTTGTTGTCTGTGTGTGCAGAATAGATTTTTACATTTATTGCATTCCTTTGTATTTCATTTTTATCATATTCAGATCGGCAAATGAATTAAATGCAATTGAATTTTATTTCTTGTCCAAGTGATCGCATTTTTGCATAACAACTATCGATACTCAAGCTATGCAAATGAGCAAAAGGAGCGGTCTAACTATCGATAGGCGCAGCACTAATCGCGCACTGTGCCAGCGGCTTATTAATTGCACGCAAACGCACACACACACACACACACACACGTGCACTTTTCTTGCAAGATTGCTTGTGTGTCACATGTCTGTCTCTCTGTCTGTCTGTCAGTCGCTCTTCATGCACGCTTCACGCCAACAGGTCTCTAATTTCAAGCAACAACACAGGCGAACACACACACACGCACACACACTCACGCGCCTATTCGCCTGCTCTATGTGCCTCTCGCTCGCACTTGTGCATTTGCATCGACTGTGCGTGCTATCAAAAGGCTGAACTGAATAAATGAAGGCATGATTGAATGTAAGTGTGTCCGTTTGGCAAACTCCTTCCCTTGGGTATTCTCTAGAGAGTTTAGCGCTTTGTGCGCGCTAATAGATTTTCTATTACCTACATCGAGCAACCCTCCCACTCATCCGCTCAGCCCCCTCGCCCACTCTCTGGCTAGCGCTGTGCCCTGCGCTGCCCTCGTTCACATGCATGACCGAATTTTCATTTAACAACTCCCAGCGGAGTCAGCATCAAGGCAAACTGATTATTATTATTACTATTATCATCGTCATCATCATCTCCATCAACATCATCATTATGAAAGGTTGCCAAATCACAGCCAGCCCAACCGCCAGGCCGCTGGGCCACTGGGCGGACGAGCGGGCGAGCGGTCGACCGCAAACGCAGCGGGCGGCATTTCTCTTACACATGTCAATATTAGATTTACGATTTGGGCGAAAGTTAAATGGGTTAAAGCCAAGCCCGCTAAAGGGGGGGGGGCGCTGACAATGATGAGCCATGATGAAGGATGAGCAGCCGTAGCTAAAGATAATGAGTGGTAGGGGAAGGGCGATGGGGGAAGGGGGGAAGGGCATTTAGGGCACTTGTGCATCGGTTGCAATTCACAACATATTTCGGTTAAACAAATTATTATTATTAATAATGAAACAAAGCCGCTCAGCTCAGCTCAGTTGCCATGTCAACCCAGTGGGCAGTGGGCGTGGCCGTCAGCAGAGCGAACAAGTGAATGAATACAAAAAGAAATTCGAATTTTAAAAATGAAACCAAGTTTGATTAATCCCAAAAAAGTTATTAAAAAAAATATAAATTAAATAAAAAAAAAATACTCGAATAAATTCTGTTGCAGTGCATAAATTGTAATTTAATTAATGCGAAAAGGGCTCAAAGAAACCGTTAGCTCGTGCACGTTTTGTTGACCCAGTTAACAACACGAAATGCCCAAATCCGGCGGGCAGGGGGAAAAAGTGTAAACATTTCGTTCAATTAAATTTGAGTGGCTGAAAATCGCATTGGCACGGGGTGTGCACGACTAGCCAAATACCCTAAGCTGTGAAAGGAAAATAAAAAGCGAATAATTTGAGCTGTGAATTAAGTTTCCGATAAAAAATCATTTTAGACTTCTTATGCACTCACGCACACGACCACACTTATGCACTCACATGCAAAGGCACACACACAGCTATGTATGTACATACGTACACCCACACACTGGCATAAACACAAACACTCATTCACACACACACACACCTACGCATACGCCTACATATGAGCTTACATACATCGACTAGATTCTGATCTATTATTCATTCAAGTTCTAGATGAAACTAACGAAAGATTCCGAAATATCGGAATTTTCGGAAGGTTCCGAATTTTCATCAAATAACTCAAACTGTTTATGTCAAAGCATAAATCTATATTTATTTTATTTTTTATGTGCAATACAGCGAGTTATATAAATTTCATTTTTCTTCAGCACAGGCAAAAAAAAAAAAAAAAACAAAAATAGGAGAGACAGATAAACAATATCAGATCAGGCTCAGCTACTCGTCTAAATACCCTACTTAAACATTTATAATCATTACAGGGTATTCAAAATCAGCATGAACTTAAAATCTTTAAAACAAATAGCAAAAACATGTAAGGTAATAACAATATATTTATATATAGAAAGGTAAGGAGAGAGAGATAGAGATACAGACGGAGAAAGATAGAGAGACAATAATATAAATAGTAAATCATTAATGAACTTTTCATTTGCCTAATAATAAAAAAAAAATGTCAGTACTTAATAACTTAAACAATTTTTCAACTTACAAACCAAATTTTTGTTTTTAAAATAAGAAATAAATAAAAATGCCAAGATATTTAAAAGGTTTAAATATTAGGACGTCTCACACCACTTTATACATTTTATGTTAGAGACTAGAAAATTACCTTTTTATTCAAGTTTCGCACCTTCAACGAAAAATGAAAACTAATTTCGAATTCATGCCAAGGCGCCATCTACATGTCAGCTATGCTTTTAGTTTAGCAGGCGCATTGCCAACCATTGCAAGCTATTGCAGACGCTCAACTATCGATTGGCACTGATCGATGATCGGAGCAACGCTGCTCAAAACATATGTGCGTGTTTTGTTTTTGGCGCGCATTTCTCACACTGTTGTGCGTGCGTTGTGTGTGTGGCGCGCGTAAACGGAGAGGCGAGTGAGTTGGGAGCGGCAACTGCGTTTGCAATTAACACAAAAATACATAAACACTGACAACAAGTGTGTCAGGATGCCAGCCGGCACAGTGAAAACACCAAACTCGACCCGCGCGAAAGATGCAAATGCAACCAAATCCGCGGATCGCAATGGCAGCACCGGGAGCGGCGGCAAGAAATTCGTGCAGACGCGTTTGCCCTTTAAGTTGATAGCGCCGCTGGCGAAGGGCGGCGCAGCAGATGCAGCGGCGACAAAGACAGCGGCGTCCACGTCGTCGGCTGTCGAACTGGACTTGGACCTGGAGGAGGTGGAGCCGCGCGCTGAGCCGCGTAAGCGCAAGTTGTCCTATGGCAGCGACACGCTGCCGGAGACGGAGCAGCTGCGTCGCTCCAACAGCAAAGAGAATCTGCAGCTGTTCGCTGCGGCCTCTGTGACCAGCAAGAAGCCCAAAACAACGGAGGCCAATGCCGACGATGTCATCGAGCTGGATGACGACGACGACGAGGACAACGACAAAGACAAAGACAAAGACAACAAAAACGACGGGGAAAAGGACAACGCCAAGAAAGTCGAAGACAAACAGTCAAAGAGCAACGTTAAGGAGAAGAAGTTGAAGGAAAAGCCAGCAGAGGGCGGCACTCACACGCCCATTCAAATCAAGCTGCCGTTGGGCAACAAGCGAGCCAAGCGTCGCAAGTCCCTAAAGAATCCGGAAGCAGCGCAGCAATCGCCGCAGCCCAAGCTGGGGTCAAGCGCTGAGCGCAGTGACTCCAGCGATGACATCGAGGCCATAGCCGAGAGCCTCAATCCGCAGAAGCGACCCAAGGTGATTGCAGTGGAGTCGAAGGCGTCGCCCAAGGCGAAAATACCCAAGGTGGATGGGGCCAAAGCCGAAGAGAAGGCCAAGGGAAACGCTGAAGTCCAGGTGAAAGCTTCGACAGCGAGTGCAAAGTCCAAGAAGGACGACAAATCCAAGGAGGAAGCGGAGGTAGAGCCGAAAGCAGACGAAGATGAGGATGTGGTGCTGCTGGAAAGCAGCGCTGAGGCTGAAGTGGAAGCTGAAGCAGAAGTTGCCGTTGTGGAGCAGCCCAGTGCCGACATGGACGTGGACGTGGACACAGACACACTGATCACATCGCCAGAGAAGGAGCAGAACACGAAACAGGAGGAGTCATCGGAGACAGAGAAAGAGACGGAAGAGGAGGGCAAGTCGGCTAGCGTTGCGCCCGTCGTGGCGGAGAAGCTGCCAAATCTGACGCCCAAGCAGCAGCGGCTCATGGAGCAGCGACGGAAGGCGCGCGAGGAGAAGGAGCGCAAGCTGCAGGAGGAGCGGCGCCTCAAGCAGCTGGAGAAGGAGCAGCGCGAGCAGCAGCGGAAGGCCGAGCGCGACTTGAAGGAGGAGCAGCGGCGCAAAGAGCGCGAGGACAAGGAGGAGCTGCGCCGCAAGGAGCGCGAGGAGAAGGAGCGCAAGCGTCAGGCCGAGAACGAGGAGAAGGAGCGCAAACGGCAGGCCGAGAATGAGGAGAAGCGCAAGCGCAACGAGGCCAAAGAGGAGATACAGCGCAAGAAGGACGAGGAGCGACGCCGCAAGGAGCAGGAGAAGGAGGAGGCGGAGCTGAAGAAGAAGCGCGCCGCCGCCACATTCAGCAAATTCTTTGTGCCCAAGCAGCCGAGGCAGTCCATCAGCGGCTCGCTGGAGCACGAGCAGAACAGCAGCGACAGCGACCCCAGCCACGCGAGCAACCAGCAGCTCGCCTTCCGGCCATTCCAGGTGAAGGACGACATGATCGTGGCCCCCGTCACTCGCACCACACTCGCCGCCGACACGCGCCAGCTGCTGGACACGCTCTTCCATGTGCCGGACGACGACGACGAGGATGGCGAGGATCTCAACGAGAGCATTGGACGCACCAAGCGTCCCACACGCGCCCATCTCTATCTGAACGAACTGAGCCAGGGCAAGCGCAAGCCGCTGTCCAGCAAGCGGGATGCCCGGCTGCAGCGGTGCGCCAAGGACGAGGAGGATGACGACGACGTCCAGGTGGTTGGTAAGTGCATCGCCTCACAGCCCTTAGACACCTTCACTATTATCATCCCTGCATCGCTTCCAGATGACCTGGTCAATGCCGTGGGCACGCCCATTGTGGTGGAGCGCCCTAAGCAGGTGCCATGGATGCGCGCCAAGTATCTGCACTTTGCGGACAATCGTCGCCCGCCCTACTACGGCACCTGGCGCAAGCGCAGCCAAGTGATCACCGCGCGCCGCCCACTGGGACAGGATAAGGTGTGCTACAATAGATTCTATAACCAAATGTGCTTCCATAGCTTAAATCTTTGCGTTCCCATATTACAGACTTATTTCGACTACGAGGTGGACTCGGACTGCGAGTGGGAGGAGGAGGAGCCCGGGGAGTCGCTGAGCGCCAGCGAAGATGAGAAGGAGCGCGAGTCCGAGGAGGAATCGGAGGAGGAGTACAACGAATGGTTTGTGCCCCACGGCCATCTCAGCGACGAGGAGCTGCAGAACGATGGCGAGCTGGAGGATGGCAATACCCGCGAGGCGCAGAAGGCCAAGCTGCAGGTGCTGCAGCAGGAGTTCGCCCAGGAAATGAAGAAGCAGACCAAGAAGATCAAGCCCCGCCTGCTGGGGCCCGTCTGGCTGGACGAGGACGGCAACAAGTCGCAGCTGTGCCCGGCTGTCTTCATCCAGACCATCGACATGTACGGCTGCTGGCAGCTGCAGCCGCTGACGCTGGAGCCGCCGCAGGAGTCCGGCGAGGAGGAGGAGCCCCTGGAGGAGGCCAAGGCCAAGCCAGCGACACTGCAGCTGGGCGAGCAGCTGCTGCAGCAGCTGGTCCGGCTTATACACGGCAACAGCAACGCCAAAATGTTCCTCATCGCCGAGTACCTGGAGTATCTGAAGACCCAGATTCCGCCGGAGTCCCAAATGACGCTGCCCTCAAAGACGATGCTGCGCGAGAAGTTCGATGAGCTGGCCACCTGGAAGCCCGTCGAGAAGTCCGTTGGCGCCGAGGCAAAAAAGTCGAAGAAGCCCAAAAAGCGCCTCTGCTGGGTGGTCACGGCGGAAACGCTGCACCGATTCCACCTCGACGAGCTGACGCTGCAGAATCAATGGAACTACACGCTCACGCCGAAGGTCAGCAAGGCGGACACCTCCTTGGCAGAGGCTTCGCTTACCGCCGACGCGGCCAATGCGCCTGGCACACCCAAGACAGACGTCGACAAAGCGGGCAAGGCCAAGGACTCGACGGCCAACACGCCAACCACATCCACAGGTCAACCAGCGGCGGCAGCCACAAGAGCCTCGAGCGTGAAGAAACGCGTCAATCTGCTCATGTCCGTGCCGCGCGATCAGCAGTTCCATGCGGCCACCAAGAACGCGCTCATCAGCCAGTATCTGCGCAAGAGCGAGGACCCGCCCGCCAAGCCGAAGCCATCGCCAGCTCCGCCGCCAGGCGACTGCAGCGACGATGTTGTTCTGCTCTCCGACTAGCCGGGGAATCATATACGACCTTGTCGCGCCCCTTGCGCCTAGCATCTAAGTTTGTCTAGCCATAGTGTTCTCTGTAGCAGCCGAGTGTGTCGTACTGTACTTGGATAGTCCGGCGATGCAAGTGACGCAATATCCATTCACTTGCCTTGCTCTGTACTATCGTGATCCAAAATCACGTCACTCCGACGGAATATTTATGAATAAACTTTTTTTTTTGTTTCACTCTTTTTTACTGCAAATAAATATTTATATTTATATTTTATTTATTTATAAATATTTATTTGCAATAAGAAAGAGTGTCGAAAATATTTTAAAATACTAAATTTTAAATGTATCAAAAATACGAAATAAATACTAAGATAAATAAGAATTCAGAATTTTTATATAATCCATCACTATATAGTATCATCATAAATGCACATATGTCTGCATGGATAGAGAATCTATAGTTTCAGCTGCAAAGTTCATATCTTGAAAAATTATTTTTATAGACTTGTATATATACATACGAGTATATATTTGTATACATCATATAGATAGTGATTTCATTTGCATAGCACTTGGTGCTTTATCTAGAGAACATGAGTGGACTCTCGCATGAGTAGAGCCCGTGGAAGGTAATCAATATAATAGATCGATTTCATTATCAATAAAAATAATAGAGAAATTCTACATATAAGATTTTGTTAAAAGGTATTTAACTGACAGAACGAGGCGTGGTAGAGCCGATAAAGCATATATATTCCTGATTAGTACAACGATCAGAGTCGACCTAGACCTATCCATTTGTCTGTCTTGCAACCTATGAAAATTAGACTTGCAATTCTTTTAGTAATTCCCTCTATGGCGCGGGATCAGGTATATCCATTGAAAAAGAATTTGTTTAAAAATGATTTTCAAATATTAAGCAATATCTCGTATTTTCTTTTCTGTCATAATTCGTATAACTGTTCCACATATCACTGATGTTCACTTCTAAATATAGTTGATATGTTGCAGAGCTTTACTAAATAGATATTTAATGGAATATGCAGATAATATACTGAAAATTCCATTGAAAAGTAATCAAACAAAAGGCTATGGATTATATTTCGGAACGCACAGATCCGACTGCTATTCGAGCAGCGTCGACTAAATTTCCATTAGGTATATGGGTTTTAATTTGTTTTTATTTTTGCATTTATTTGTAAATTAATTTAAACATTATTAAATATACATTCTCTTAAGATGACCGACAAAAAAGATTGCTGAAATACAGATACTTGAGTTTGTCATTGTTTTTCGATTTTATTTTTCAAAACTTTACTATCGTTGCGCTGTGAGTGTGTATGGGTATGTGTGTGTGTGTGTGGTTGTATATGTATACCTGTGAGCCTTAATAGATTTTATCTTTAATATATATTTCAGTTAAATAGGCTGATTTCCATTTATTGCAATATTAATCGTTGTCGTCGTCGTCGTCTTCGTCAGTTTCGCATCCCAATTTAAATCAAGCTATCCTAAGTCCAGCCCTGTCCGAGCCACCCGGAACCCTAATCGAATATATGTATGTATGTATGTATATGTGTATACCCCCCCCCAATAGGCTTTTCGAGACATCCCATTTCATGTGCTATCTACATTCGATCGATGAAATTCATATTTTTGAAATAAAAATCACAATTTGAAGGCGATGCTAATTTGAAATGATCAACCACATACATATACCTTGTACAGCTATGCGAATGGTATCGTTATACAAAAAAACAAAAAACTAGCTATAGATGGAACGCACATGTCGTGTATAAAATATGTATATAAATATGCGCAGATGTACCGTTATATTATATATAATAAGGCAAATACGTCGAGGGTCAAGTTGTTGCAGGAGGTTGAATGCAAAACGAACAAAAAATGGATTTATATCTATATATATATAACGATATATATATGATGTGTATATATGTGTGTGTATGAATGTGTATGTATTGTCTTAGAAACCAGTCATTTATGTATGTGTGTGTGTGTGTGTGTGAGTATATGGAAAGGAGTAAGCTCTGCACGGAGAGCAAGAGAGCGAACGAGCGAGAGCGAGAAGGAGTGCGTGCGTGTGTGTGCGTGTGTTGGTGTGAGTGTGTGCTAAGAAACAAACAAAAATTGTCAATTCAAATAAAAATACACAAAATAATAAACATTAAGTACTTAAGATTTAACTTCAAGTCATTTACAAGTCAAATTATGCTTTCGATTTTCTTGCTGCTGTCCATTGATGTGGTTAAGCTAAGCGTTTTCTGGTTGCTCTGTTTTCTTTTTGGTCGTCATGTCTTTTAGGGTGTCGCATTCGTGTCGTCGCATCCGTTGATCCCCAGCCGTTGCTCGCCGTCCGCACCGTCCGCACCGTCCACAGCGTCGGCCGCACGTCAGGGCAGCAGCAGCGGCTTGAAGTACGCCCGACAGAAGATCGTGGAGGCCGATGGCGGCAGATCCTGGTTGCGATAATACATATTGCACTCGCGCTCCGTCAGCTTGTCGAACACGGCCGCATATTCGCGATGGAATGTGGCCATGTCGACGTTGGCCCGGCCGATGGCCGTCAGCGCCAGAAAGAGTATGTCCCGGTAGAACGAATGCGAACGCTCCACGCCGCTGCTCTTCAGCTTGTGCCGTTCGTTGGCCAGGCGCTTCAGCGGCGTTGCCAAGTCGTTGCAGCGAATCGCCGAAAGGATTTGCTGAATGACACTGCAAGCGCAACGCGATAATAATTCAGTTATACATCCATCTCTGTCTATATCACTACTCACTTCATGCTGAGCTGCGCCTGATCGGTCAGCAGCGCCTTTATCAACGGACTGGCCGGCTGCGTCTGCCGATAGAGAATGTACATGGGCGATCCGCTGGTCTCGCTGTGCAAGCTTAGGTTGTCCCATAGGCACTGTATGTGTACGGTCTTGACCTTGGTCAGTGGATCCAGCTGCTCCTCATCGCTCTGTGGCACAGAATAGAAACACAATTGAGGCACTGTCTCTCTCTCTCTCTCTCTCTCTCTCTCTCTCTCTCGCTCTCGCTCTCACTTACCGTTGGGGGCAGACACAGCTCGGGCAGGTGGGTCTTGCCCTCGATGCGCTCCATGAGCCACAGCAGATTCCAGTAGATGATCGGATGCTCCTCGACGAACGTGGGCTTGATGAGCGACAGGTCGCCCTCCTGGGTGAGTATGTTCTCCAGCTCCTTGCGCAGCACCAGCGGATTCAGATATGGCACCGTCAGGCTGCTCTTGTCCGCAGCCACGCGCTCGCCGTTGCTCTCGGCGTCGGCGGCGGATGCGAGCCGCGTGATCTGTACGCTGAGGAAGGGCACGGTCAGCTTGTTGCACGCATGGCACGTGGTGTTCAAGTTGGAGTCCTCCGCCGACCAGCCGCTCATGATCTCCTCGTCGTAGACCAGCACCGAGCAGTTGTGGCACTGCGAGCAGGTCGTCAGCTGTATCAGGACATCGCACTCAGGATCGCCGTTGCTCTGCAATGGATCAAGGTACCGTTAGATTCAGTTTGCACTGCGCTGCCCCAGCTCCTACCTCCGTCGGGGTGCTGTAGAGATTGTCGGGCAGCACGGGCAGCGAGTGCAGATGCAATGCCGCATTGGAGCTGTTCTCGCCCAGGGGCACCAGATTGTTGTAGCTCGACTTGCGCGACTCGCTGAGCCGGCCCCACGGATCCAGGTCGCTCGAGACACGCCTCAACTTGCCCTCGTCGGCACCGCCAGCGGCGTCATGGTCCTCGCCGCCCGCAAACGCCTCCTGCTGATGGGGATGGTGATGGTGATGGTGCTGCAGATGGTGGTGATGGTGGTGGTGGTGATGGTGATGGCCATGCTGGTACCCATTGTTCGTCTTCACCGGCGTCGAGTTGGCCGATATCGCGCCCTTGATCTCATCGAACTTGCGCGTCAGCGAGTTGGCCGCATACTTAATGCTGCTCAGGCTGCCCTGGATGAGCTCGTTGGACTTCTTGCTCGTCAGGCTGGGGCTGTTGGAGAGTGGGCGTTCGATGAGTTACGATTTTCAAGTCAAAACTCCTTTCACAGTACACACGATTAATAACAACAACAACAATAACAACAACAAGAAATGCTAGGACAACAGCAGCAGCAGCAGAGTCTAAGTAACTGTTCCTTGGCCTATCTTTCCTTACATCTTCACATCTTCATAAACGAACTATCATTGGGATGATATTATCAATTATCGAATACTTTAATCTAACAAAGTTTCTTTTGAAAGATCTGTATTTGGACGTTATACTAAACTACCATCATGATATAATCAACTATATAGAGTTTCACATTTAAGATCTAGCAAATAGAATATTGTTCTGGGATTGGAATGAGTTAGCTAATTAGCTGAACGTTTTTCCAAAAACAGCTTGAGCAAGCCAATAAAAGATCTTGAGATTAGGAAAGACCCTCAGTCTTTAGGCCCTTAAAAACTCCATATCCCTTTAATAACTTCTCTGTTAATCAATAGATTGCAATAACGACTTCAGTATATGATCTACATCTTCAATTTAATGTAGTACAATTAGCTAATAATAATTAGGCATAAACTCCCATACATATAGGACAGATTTGCTATCAGATCAGATCAGGCCAGATCGATGGGTTCACACATGCGAACAGACGGACAGAGCTAAATTAACTCAGCTCGTGGGCTTGATTAGTCGTACACATACATCTTATGGAGTTGGCCACACCTTCTTCTGCCTGTTACATACATTTTGACAAAGCCAATGTACACTTTCAATTCCTGTAAATATTTCCCACTTTTCAAGCTTCAAGAAATCACTTGAAACATAAATATGAAACCACTTGGCGAAGAAATACAATAATTTGCTGCTGCTGTTATGAAAAGAACAGACTGTGAGAGAAAGAGAGAGATAGAGGGAATGTTAGAGAGAGAGAGAGTGAGTACAGACACTAGAGTGAGATAGTGATAGAAAGTGAAGTACGCAAGTGAGAGCGAGAGAGAGTGAGTGAGCGAGATAGAGAGCGAGTGTCGGGTGCTGCTGTGGGTTATGAAGAAAACGAGGTTTACCGTGGATGTTGTGGTAATGTACGTAATATGAATAACTGTAAACATTCAGCGTGAGTGAGTGAGTGTGGGTGGGTGGATGGGTGTGAAAGTGGGTGTGGGTGTGGTTGTGTGGCTTGTGTCAAACCTTCAATTGCCCGCCACCAACAACGACAACAACAACAACAACAACGACAACGACACCATCATCAACAACCGACGATCGAATTGCGTTAAAGGACAACCCAAAACCCGAAACGTTTCGTATTGCAGTAACCGATCCCAGGTGAAACTTAAGTGGAATACATAAGAGTGTTCAATAGTTGTGTGTGTGTGTGTGTGTGTAAAAGCAAATGCTGCATGACATACTTGAGAAATATCAATATCAACCATGATTACAGTAAATTATTTGTTATTGTTATTGAACCTAGTTAATTACAACTCGATTAAAGATCTCAATTTGTGTAGTTCAGCAGTGAAATCTATATTGAGTGGAAGCTATGACGAGAGTCAAGTTTCCTGGGAAGTTTACTATTGACTGTACTTTGTGTATATTCGAGTTAATATTTTGCTCAGTGTTATGGGATAATTTGACTATATATAGACTGTAGCTATATAAATTAGAATATAAATGACTAATTCATAGAATAATTCATAGAAATTAGCATACTAGTAAATTCACATAGCCATCTAGAGCTTTATAATACAACTACAATCATGACATTCCCATCTAGAGCTATATAATATAGTTCCTTTTTTATAAAATATTTGAATATTGACAGATTACTGAGATTGCTGAGATATTGATAGACATACATGATAAGAGCCAAGCCCAAATGGATCACAAAATATATGAAAATATAAATGGACTATATGGAACCAGAGATAGCTCCCTACAGTTGAAGGAAATTCCTAATGGAAATTTCACAAATATTTCAAGCTACGAGTCAGAGAGGCTTGAATTAGGTAATCCAAGCCAATTCTGAAGTAAGGTGAGAACAGAATTAGAGTGAAACAGAAACGAATGCCGCAGCAGCGATTGCAACATGTGTGCGTGTGCGTGTGTGTGTGTGTGGGTGTCTAGTGTACAAGTTTTAAGAGCTTTGCTGACTGACTTACCTTATACTTGATATATTTTCTATAATATTGGCGGGCAATTTCAAGTCTTTCTTAAGGGACAATCGTGCGGGTGAATAACGTCTACAGTAAAAAAAAAAAAAAAACAACAACAACAAATACAAAACGTTGCACAGAAACGAATTGGAGCGATTCAGAGAGTTTTCATATATGGGAGATCCAAAAAGGCAAAAAACAGAATCGAAATAAATTCATTAATTCAAATAAATAAGAGTCTCAAGGAGGGAAAAAAGAAGTATAACAGTTTGTATGTGTGTGTGTGAGAGCGGTGTGTGCGTGTGTGTGTGTGAGTGAGGGTGGTTATATGCATGTGATGCGACAGATGAATGACACACAACATATACATATACATATACATATACATATACATATACGTATACATATACATATGCAGTGTAGTTCATATAGGAATTAATCGGGTCTGTTGCTTCGCTCTCGTCTGATTCGTGTTCGGCTGGGACTTAGTTACCCGAATGTGAACTTGAGCGAGGAGCCGATGTTGGCCAGGCTGTGGGTGACGCCGCTGCTGGCCACGGGCATCGTCTCGGACCGGTGCATGCTCTTCCCGATCTGCGTGGACTCGTCGAAGGTGGCGCTGCGCTGGCCCCTGAACAGGATCGGCTTGTCGCTGTACATGTTGCTGTTGGCGGCCGTTGTTGCTGCCAGCTCTGGCTGTGCCTCCGGCTGCTGTGTGGGCGTGGCGTCCTCTTCGTTCAAGGCGCCCAGCGGATCGTTCTGGGTGACGGGGGTACGTGGCGAAATTCTATAAAATAAGGGAGAGTTTAGAATTGAGCAGAAGCAAATAGAGAGAAGCGAACGTCAGGGAGGACTCATACTTGGTGGGGCTCTGCACACGCTGCCTGGCCTGATGTGCGCCCACATGCTCGTCAAGCTCATCCTGCTCCTGCTCCTCGTCCACATCCACATCGACATCCACGTCCACATCCACATCGACATCCACATCCACGTCCAGGTCGTAGTCGCCGCCAGCAAACTCCTTGCCCTTCTGCGGCGTCTGCGGCGCCGACAGCTCCGCGTGCTCGGCCTGTTGGTCCTCGTCCTCGTCGTCGTCCTCGCCATCGCCGATGCTCATGATCTGCTTGCGCGGCTTGTTCAGCAGCTGCGCGTCGCCGCCGTAGGTGGGCGTAAGGGGCGTGCTGCCGTTGGCGCTGTTGGCCGCCGACTCGCCGCTGATGAGCAGCCCGGCGCTGTTGACCACGTCCTCGGTGGGCAGCGCGTCCGCCGTGCCGCCCGCCACCGTCTGGCGCACAATGCTGCCCAGCTTGTTGCGCAGCCTGTCGAAGGCGGCAAAGTCGAGCAGGCCCCCGCCGCCGGCGCCGCCGCCGCCCTCGCCGGAGCTGGCCAGACTGCTGCGCGACTGGCCGTCCACCATCTCCAGGGTGCTCAGGTTGTGGTCGTGCGAGGAGCTGAGGGACTTGCACACCTTGGCGGCGGCTCGACGCTTGCCGGCGCGTCGAAACTGCGCGGCGCCCATGACCACGTTCTTGATGCGGTTCCAGCGGATCTGGCTGAGCGTGGTGCTGTCGCTGGGCCACTGCGACTCGAGCACGCAGCGATTGTAGAAGCCGTAGGTGAGCGCGTTCGGCTGGACGCCCGAGCGCTTCATCAGGTAGTGCAGGCGCACCGCCAGCACCGGCAGATTGTGTATGCCGCAGAGCTGCATCATGATGCGGTAGCAGAACTCGTCGCAGGTGATCTTCAGCTTGCTGGCGCGCACCAGGACGTCGTAGGCGGCCCGCAGGATGTCGTGCTCCTTGCCCGCGTGCCGCGTGTCCATCACCATGGACGGCAGAATCAGAAAGTACAGCGAGTAGCAGGTGGCCAGCAGGTACTTGGACCACGCCTCCGGATGCTGCTGGCAGCGGCTGGCCATCTTCTGCGACAGCTTCACCTCGTGCTTGGTGCGCCGTGCGATCGGCGAGCCGGGCGACAGCGAGGCGTTCAGCTGCAGCTGCAGGAACTGCGACAGCGCCGTCTTCTTGGTGCTTTGCAGCAGCTCCGGCCTCAGCGTGAAGTTCTTGTACACGTAGCTGGAGGCGCCGCCGGACGCCACGGACACATTGTCCGGCGGAAAGATGTACTTGGTGCGCTCGCTGCTCTGGCCCGTGTCCCAGTCAACCAGGCGCAGCTGCCCGGGCGTCTCGTCGTAGCCCGTCACCTTCTCGGCGCACTCGTCGAAGAAGCTCAGGCCGTGATCTCCGTCGGAGACAAAGCTGCGCTCCTCGATGAACCGGATGAACATCTGAGTTTTCATCAGCAGCTCAAAGAATTTCTGGTGCGACTATAAAGAGGAGCGAGCGAGAGGAGAAGAGAGAGAGAGAGAGAGAGATGTAGTGGGAAAAGGCTTTCTATAAATCACGTACTAAAAATACATTTAGCTAAATTAAAGTGAATTACTTATTGAATCGGGTTATTCATCAATGCTAACGGCATATCAATGATTCGACGTTTGCCGCAATGAAGATGAGATCACAAGACGTGACTCAGTGGATGCAGCATCATTTATTGGCTTTTGATTGAATGATTTCATATAAAGCAATTCTCGCCACTGGAAAAACTAATTCAAAAAGCCCCCAGCAAAGGGGGCAAACTTTTGCTTTTGATTGAGAGAGAAGTGCGAATGCCCTCTGCACATACATATGTATATATGTGTGTGTATGTGCGTATGTGATGTAGTTCGATTATACTACATAGTGTCGAGTTGTGGTTGATTGAACCGAGCAGCAATTATAATTAGTTTAATTACGATAATTACTGTGAGCGTAATTGGCCGACTTGGGGCATTTAAATATCGCCGCAGATTATCGGAAGCATTAGGAGATATCGTGGGCGAGCCCGCTAAGCGGACAGTGGTTCAATCCGCTGGCCGATTCTCCCAACGGGTTGCCTCTTGCTGACGCTGACGTCATCTTGGGAATGTGAATATTATTTGGAGATAAAAATAGATTGAATTCCACTTTCTAGATTGCTGCGAGGGAAACGCAAAAGCAATGAGCTTCAAGGCCACAGCGAATGAATCTACTGAAGCAGTTGTCCGCACGCAATTGCCTTGCCCCATTGTCTGGGGCCACGCCCCGGCCCCTGGCGCACCGCCTTGCCTTGCCTTGCCTTGCTTACCTTGTCCCGGGAGCGCAGAAAAGCTTTCAGCTGAAATAAGGCACTCGGATCCGTGGCGCCCACAGAGGGTGCCTTGGAAATTGGCACCAGATAGTCACGATAGCCCCGCAAAATGCACGCCATGAAGAGCAGAAACGCCTCTTGGATGCGCTGCTCCAGCACCAGCTGCAACAAAACGAAAAAGCGAAGCAAACACATTAACACAAATTGAGCTGAATAAAGTGAATTGAAAGGGGGAAGGGGAAGAGCTGTTCGAGGGGGGCCAAACTTGCCTCACGCTTGCGCTTGCGTATGTCCCGATCCAAGCTGTTGGTCGAGTCGTAGCTGATGGGCTTCGCGTTCTCCAGCTCGGTGAGCGTCTGTCGCAGCAGTCGAGCCGCGCGCTTTGGCAGCAGCTTGGGCGTCAAATGGCGCTGGGAGTCACACAGCTGTGGGCGAGAGATTCAAGAATAAACGAATGAACAGAGAGACACAGACAGAGAGAGAGAGAGAGAGAGAGTGGAGAATGCATACGCTGATGTTGTTGGTGTCCAGATCAATGCAGGTCACATCCGTGGGCGGCTCGTACAGATCGAAGAAACGCGAGTCGACGCCAATCAAATAAGGCAAAGGCGCATGCAGCACTTCGGCCAAGCCCAGCGGGCACAACGGTATATAGGGGCATTGCCACTTGAACGGAAAGAGTAGCGAGACAATCGCCTCAGCGACGGCAGTCAGAGTTGCGGGCCTACAAGGGAGAAGAGGGTTAGACAGAGCCAAAGATGGAGTCGATCCCGCACTTACCTGAGCGAGTGTATGAGTATCTTTTGTTCGGTGAGCGCCAGGAGGAGCACGTGCAGGCAGTTGTCGGTGCCCAGATTCTGGAGCAGCATGTGGAAGCCGGCGCCGCTGCGCGGCAGTGGTGAGTCCTCTGGCTGCGTGAGCAGAATTCGATCGTTCGACTCACTCGACAGCTGCAGATGTATGCTGGGCGCCGGGAAGGGCACCTCGTCCAGCAGCTGGATAATGTAACGCTCCACGGGTATCGGTATATTGACACCATACACGACCATGCGCTTGAAGAGAGAGAGAGAGAGGGGGTAATATGAGATCGGTTAGCGGGCGTCTGTTAATTGCTGCAGGCGCTTACGTGTAAATATTTCAGCCACTTGTCAAATGTGTCGCCAAACGGATGGTGCGAGAGCAGGCAGATGGCCTTGATCATGTGGAGCGAGTGCTGCGACGCAAACTCCTCATCCCAGCCGAGCAGCTCGCGCTGCTCCGCGGACAGCAGCGATTCACTGGAAGCGAATGTATCGTAAATTGAATCACGAATAAGTTTTTAAGTGCATTTCTTACTCGTAGTCCTCGTAGAAGGTGAGCGCTGAGCCGTACACCTTGTAGGTGCCATCGCTCACAGTTAGTACAAATGTGCTGAACACAGGGCTGATGGGTTTCCGCTTCTCGGTGCCATTGACGTGGGGCCAGGCCTCCAGGCTGGCACCCATGGGCAGGCAGAAGAGGGGCACGCTCGGACAGAGGTTGAGCGGAAAGTCCGTGTGATCGACGGTGGGATAGCGCAGCAGTATTTCCGGCTTGTAGCTAATGTGCTTGGGACGGTACATGGACTTCTTGTAGCACAGATATACATCGCTGCCCACATAGCCCTTGTTCAGCGTCTTGTAAATGAGACAGAAGGCGTGCGGCGGTCGTTCCCCTTTGCTCTGGACGATCACGCAGAGTTCGGTGACCACCAGCTCGTTGCAGGGCATGTCTGGACGGGCTCGACGATATGTGAGAAATGTTTTCGCCGACGAGTTGTTCACATTGGCCACACGGCCGCCGGGCGTTTCGGCCACTATTTCCGCATCCGACATGATGCGTTCGTGGCCATCATAGAGCACACCTTCAACAGCAGAAAAGAAAACCACTCGATTACGGCTCACATGTGGTGACTTCGATTCACTCACCGATGTCCACTAGCGGCGGTCGATCCTTGCCGCGTCGAAAGTATATGTAGCATTCAGTGGTGCGGACGGAGCCATGATTGAGATTTGCTGGCAGTCCAGTGGGCGTGTGCTCCAACAGCTCATAGCCATCGGGAATCTGTTCGCCCAGGAGCGGAAAGAAGACGCCAATGTCTGTGATGGGCTCAATTGTATTGGCCGCACGCAGACGGCCCGAGTCATTGAATATATTCTCCTGGAGCAGCTGTGGCTGCTCGGGCATTCCCGCAATCACAAAGTAATCCGCTATGCGTTTCTCCTCCATATCTTATGCTGGAATCGCTCGTGTGTTCGTCTCAACTGCAAAGAAATGCCAAAAAGGGGAGCTTTTAGTCGTTGCGATAAGATAAAATGGACGGGCAAAGACACATGCCCAGGCCACCGTACCAAAGTCGATACGGTGGCGGCAGCTGGCGCAAATCTTTGTTTACATTGCCGACGTCGTCGTGCTATCGCCGCAAGCTGATTACAAATGCACACAGCTCGAATGAAAATCAAAGCAATAATATAAATAAGCAACTTTGCTCGAATCTCGATACGAACGACAATGTCGCTGCCGTCAATGCTGATGTCGTGGATTTTGCTGTTGTTGTTGCCGCTGCTGTTGTTATTGTTGTTGTTGTTATCGTTGCTGTTTCATATTATGCTACGACCACAGCCTACAACAAAAACAAGTTCCGCATGATGATTCAACGACGTTTCCGCTGCTGCTGCTGCTACTACTGTTGCTGCTGCTACTACTGTTGCTGCTGCTGCTACTGCTGTTGCTCTTGCTGTTGTTGTTGTTGGCGTTCAATGATAGGCCATTTGTTTTGCTGCTGGTGATTTGGTTTTTGTTTACAGGAATCGAAATCCGCTGCCGTTGCGGTCGCTCCAGTTTCAAATGCAAAACTTACAAATCCGCTGATGTCGCATTTATCGTTGTGGCAGCTGCTTGAACGAAGCGCTGCTGCGTCTTTGATTCAGTTCAATTTTCAATTTTCGTCGTCGTTTTTGCAACTTCTTCACACTACGTTAATTTCTACACAGCGTTGCACAAACACACACTCGCACACCACACACAACACACACAGACCACACACTTGCACACATATGTAAGACACGAAATCATACATACATATCGATATGTAGGCGGCGACATTCGCCCACTTGCACTTTGTCTTGACTTTGTGCCCTTAACTATCGCGCGTCTTCTGTTCAATTTGTTACGTCGTAGATGTTTAATGCATGCCAATTCGTTGTGAATTAAAAGCTAGGGTTGTTTATGTATCGGACTCTGCTCGTGTCAAATTTCGATATAACAATACATGTATCGATTTGGCTTATAAATAAATGATCTTACTGTAGTTAAGGAAACGATTAGCGAAACAGTATTTGTGCTATATATTTGCTTGTAGCATTGTACAGAAATTTATTGCATTTAGATGAATCACCTTATATAGTGTCATTTAATAGTAACAACTAAATACATCTTTGAGATGAACATCTGAATTTGATGAAATATCGCCAAAGCTTTGAGATTGACCGTTTCCGACTATCGATTACAATGAAAAAAATTAAAGTCTTGCTGAGCCCGTATAATTTAAGTGTTTACATTTGGAGGAATAAACGTCAGTCAGTTTCTCTATAAAAGCACAATGCGATATTATATGCCTACGGTGTCCAGTAAACCATTTATTTACACATTACTGTATATGGCAGAAACAACGCCTTGACATTGGCCTTGATATGAATACATATAGTAAATACTCACAATTTTTCATTGTTGACACAAAGGCGTTCATTTCATATTTATAAATACATTATTATATATACAATCAATAGTCAAGGCTCATAGGACTCCCAAGGCTCAAATTTCACTGATAGATTTTCATCATATCCCGATTTCGCCACAAATGACAATTATTAGAAGGATTTGGTCACTTTATGTACAAAATTAAATTTTTTCTTACCTAATGATAAACATACTTTTCTCCTGTGTCTGTGGCTTTTGAATTTATTATTCCAGCGTACACGACATAGCTATCGCTTTCGATAAACATATTTAAATCTAATCGATAGTTACTCATTTTTGTGCTGAGAAAACAGTTGCTTATCAGCTGCTTTGACAAGTCAGTGTGCGCACAGCTGATGAACGAAAGAAACATCGGTTGCCGTTTATCGATAATTCACATCGATACTTCATTGCATTCTTCGACACACAAATTTTCGTTAACATTAAGGCGCGAAAGCAATGTAGAATTTAAAATTGATTCAAATATTATTCTAAAATTGCTGAAATGTTTATTACTTTCTTAGTATATTCAAGTATTGATGGATATATCGGACACTTCTAATCGCAGCCCAATTAGTCATTGTAGCCCTAGTGCATGTGCTTTGCACCACATCGGGCAAGCCAAGTAGACCGTAACTGGCCGAACAATGGCGACACATACATTAGAGCTAATTATGCTCTTTATGACTTAAAGCCAAGCTGCTGTCTATTATTCCTAATTTACAATAGCCCAGTTGGCACCAGCGGCACCACATGTTCATTGAGCGAAATTCTTCGGTCTCATTCATGGGGCGAGTGACTATAGTTTTCGCTCAACTTGAGCGCAACTTATCTTCTGCGCAGCCAGTGGCGCCCCAAGGGGAGCAGCCGCTGCTCAATGCCGAATGTCCCCCTCCTGGAGCAGGGACTATGGTGCGCAGTCTGGCTCGTTTTTGTTTACAAATATTCCGTTGTGCCATCCGCTCGTACCGTAGTCCTTAGAGAATTCCATGCGCGCCTGTTGCGTGCGACCGTTAGATGTGTTGGCTTAATGGATTCTGCCTCGGCCTCGATTGCCTTGGCCATTTGGCTGGCCCGGCTGCTGTTTCTATTTGTGATAATCAAATTAAGCGGTCTTCCCGAGCTGATTATCAGCTATGCCATTGCCATTTAATTTCGTCTTAATCAACTGCCCAGCCAGTCGCTTCCTTGTCTTCCCATGCCCTGGCGGCAGCCCATTACAAAATAATATAACAAAGATTTATCAAGAAAAACCCCAATAAAAATCACAGCAAAACAATTAACTGAGCAATCTGGGCCAACAAATCAGATTAATTAAGAACAATTGCCCAACATTCAAATAGCCGTATGGTCGCTCACATTATGTGATATAAGCTTGATATATGAATTATTTACACACGCTTGTTGCTCGACTGAACGATGCCCTATATTAAGGTAGACCCCTACCATTTAACTGGTGGACTTATTTATACAATATTATTCATATTTTAATCTATGTATATACCCTAATAACTGTTTGATTTTAATAGTAGAGCACAATGCTTCTTCTTATTTATAGGAGCAAGTAAATATGCAAAGTCTCAGCCAGTTAGTTAATCTTCGTCTGTTCTATTTCCTGGAAATGTATTTTCTAATTTTTCAATTCTGAAAATAATTCGTGTTTAATTTTCGTTTCGCAGAATGGGTCGGCGTCTTAATGCATGCACATATTTCTATTCGCATCCTGTTTTGAAGGCAAGACAAACTCACTCAGGGCATTGAGTGGGCGTGCGCTGGCAAAGCGCTCCGAGTACAAGTAAAAACAACAACAACAACAAAAAATAGCTCATACGCCATGTCGGCTGTCGCTTGGTGCGTGCTCAGGTTCGGGTCGCTTCGTTGATTCTTTGGCAACGGCAACGGCAACGGCAACGTCGACGGCGACGGCGACGGCCACGTTCACTTGGATTTCTGATTTGAATTGTTGAAAGCGTTTGCAGTTCGCATGCGAATGTCCTGACCGACGGTTGTGTGGCCGGCGCAGCATCCGAGCAACCGAGCGACAATTTATCAAAACGCTTCGAAAATGGTTTTTGAAAGTGTGAACACAATGTGCCACAAGTACTTCGACAGAGCTAACTCTATGTGCTGATACTCGTATTGCTCGTTTACCAATCTGTGCATATTTTTCTTGACTATTTTTTTATGTGCTGAAAACTAAAGTAAATTCAAAAATTAAATTTAAAAATAAAAAATATTTTTTAAATTAAAAACCAAATAAAACGATTCTCTAGTGAAAAATAAAATAGAAAATACTTAATATTCACCCGCTGTATTTGCTAGCGCTTGCTGACACCTGCGCTAGCCCCTGTCCTCGCATCTAAACAGGTGAGTGCACCACCGCTTAATTACCGGAAATTGAATTATAAGGTGCGGCGACGACTTTCACTAACGGTAATTATATTATTTCGTTACGCGCTTTCACCTCAAAATCGAGCAACACAAACAAGTTGAACAAATTGCAAATTGCATGCAAAAATTTCTGAAATGTTCATTAATGAGTTCAAATTCGAATCCGAATTCGCAATTCTCAATTGAACAAATTTGAACTAATTGTGCTTTATAGAACTTCGAGAGCTTTGTTCCTCACTTTGATCAAGAGAAAGTGTGTGAGAGAGAGAGTGAGAGCGCGGAGTATTCTCTGGTCGCATTGTATTCATCGGTCTTTAGTTCGATTCAAATGAAATTATGCGGTTACCCCAATCAATGGCGATTTGCAGCCAACTCAAAAGGTTGAAGCGAGCTCCCTTTTTTTTATATTTCGTGAAACCTAATTCAATTAGGCGAAATAGGGTTGCCTCAAAAGCTCTCTCTGTGTGTGTGTGTGTGTGCGTCTATCAAAAACAGTATCAAAGGCAGAGGGAACGCGCTATTTAAATACACAGACGGCATAAAGCTCATTAGCATATTGTCGCCAGAACGGTCATCAGGTTGACGGGACAGCTGGTCCCTGTCCTCAGTTCCCTGTTCCCATTTCCCAGCTCTAATTTTTCCACTTGATTGATGAGTCCAGTTACAGTTACAGTTACAGTTAGAGCCACAATTCGAGTCAAGAACGAAAATAAGCTCGGCAACGCATCTCAAAATTTTACCTGCCAGCCGAAATGAAATGCATTTATCAAATAGATGAGTTCACCCATAACCTCCTCTGCCCCGCGGGGCAATCAGCGGCCGCTTAAATGATCCCATCTATATTTATCATATACAATTTTGGAACTAGACTTTTTAGAGTCGTATTCAATACGAATTTGAAGATTGTTTATATACATAAGTAATTATATTTCAAGTTCTGTAGTCTTCACTCTATTATTAACAAATTTTGTGATTAAGTGAAAGCTTGATTAAATTCAAAAATCCTTAATTTACTCATTTAATTACTCCTATTTTTCATCGGAGTTACGCTAAAATATTAAGCTCAGAGAAATTCAGTTCAGTGCGAGCCTTAAGATTCACCGTTACTTCCAGACCTCCATTATCGCTTTTGCATGTTTACGCATTTTACATTCGCGATATTATCTCTTATAATAACAATGTAATTAGTTAATTATACATATTTACATATTTTTATAATTCAATATTTTATTTAATTAAAATTTATTTATTTATCTAATTAAAATCTTATGTGTTTAAATTATATGCATCATTCAATTATTTATATTTTAACTCTTGATATTGTGCCAAGTTTTCCATATTAAATAAATTGTCTAATATTCCTTTATACATATTTGATTATAAAATAACTATTATATATTTTATTAATTTTATTTATTATTATACTTAAAAAATTAAATTAAATTAAATTCTATTTATCATATCAAAACAAGTATAGGCATATATATATAACGGTGATTTGTTGTCTTTATTTAGTTATTATTTTAAAGATAAAGCCAGAATAATATTTCTTATTTCATATTATATTTAGCGACCGAAAATTGTCAAATGTAATGGGTAATTTCAGCTTCAAATAAATTTGATAAGATAACTGTGTATGCTTAAAAAAAATAAATAAAAGTGGAAATAAAATAATGCATATTAATATAAAAATTATTTGATTTTATTTTCTTCATTTATTTTCTTTTATTTTGTTATACTTTATTTTCCTTGAAAATTTCATATTATATTATTTGTATTTTTGACTTGTTTAGTTATAATTATTAAATATAAATATATATATTAAAATATATATTGTAATATAATTTCATGTTCCCTTTCATATAAATATCATAAAATATAAAATTATTTGATTATCTGTAGTTTTCGTTTCAAATAATACTTACTTTTTAATGCAAATAAAAGTATAAATATAATTATTTAATTTTTAGTTTAATTAATATTGCATTTTAAATTAAAATGTCAAAAAATTCTTACTGAACGTTTACAATTTAAATAGCAAAACGAAGAAAAAACTATGTACTACAAAACTTTCGATTTTTTACGCTTCGAGTTTGGCGAACGTCTTGCTGCATTTAAACAATTAAATTTGTTATTGGCTAAGGCCTGCCTTTGGGGCGAGTGGGGGTGAATCGACCTTGAGCACTTTGAGCATATTTCACAGAGTTCTCTTCTTGCTTTCGCGGCACACGCGACCTGGCGCCGGGCAGGTGGGCGTGAAATATGCGACATGCATTTAATGTGAAGTTCCACTTAATTTGCATTTAATGCGCGTACTTTTCGTCTAAATTTAATTGGTCTAATTAGGTGCGACATGGCCGTAAATGTGATGTGAACATTTCGCGCATTAAGTGATTAAGCGCCAAGACTCTGGCAGCGAAACGACGTGAAGTGAAGCGAAACAAATGCGAGATATGAGAATTGTGCATAGAATTAATGAGCCAAATGTCAAATTTGAATGGGTTAAATAATGTCTTACAAACGCGACAACAAAGGCAGCTGCCATCCCCTACACCTACCCCCCCACACCACAGGCAGAGCGGGCTCTTTCACAGTCTACAGTGGCTACATTATTGAGCTGGCCGCCAAGAGCTTAAGGTTCAACCAGATGCAGATGAATGAAAACGAAGTGAAATTCTTACAAACTTTTCCATAATGTTTTCACAAGAATTTAACGCCTCAGGCAGGGCAAAGACAGCGCACTGCCTCACAGCCCCCTCCCTCCCACTCCAACGCAAAAAAAGATGAAAAAAATAGAAAAAAAAAAACGAAGAAAAGAATATGAATACACAACCTACTAGACCAAGGCAAACAGACCAGAGATAAGGCATTAAAAATGAACACGATAGATAGAGGCTGTGCGAGCGACACGTCACGACTTGCTAATGCTCTGCAATTGATAAGCCGGCCCAGTCCATTTCGACGCAGGCTGGCCCCCAGCTAATACACCTGCCCCACTGCAGGGTATGGCACATGACGTTGACTTCTCTTGAGTCTTGCATCACTTTTGAAATGGGAACGGAACCGTAAAAATACCACAACGCACAGTTACAGCTACAGCTGGAGCATGGGCACAGGTGGGCGTGGCATGCGCCTGACCAAAATGTAGAAAAAAAAAACAGCAGCAGCAACAACAAGAAAAACACTTACCTCATCTGCCCGGCAACCCGTTCCAGCTCTTTGTCTAGCGCTTCCGTCGGGGCCTTCCTCCGGCCGTGCGCCCAGGCATTCACAATGTTTTGCTTATTGTCCTTCTGCCGGCTGATGGCAAGTGGTGCCCCAGCAATTGCAGTTAGATAAGCATGTCCTCCCACGCCCACGCTCTCTCTCTTTCTCTCTTTGCTTCCTATTCCCAGTTCCCTGCCACGCACTGCGACCCCTTTGGCTTTGGCCCTTTGTGGGGATTTCTGCTCTCAGCCAGGCAACTAAGAAGCTGCTGCTGCTGCTGCTGCTACTGCTGCATACTTTGTGGCGCCAGTTAAGGCAAATTTATATCTACGTTATGTATCTCAAATGTGCGAGCTCTGAAGTACCCAAGCGTTTGCACTGACATGTGCCTCGGTCAAGCATCTCTCTCCCTTGCCCTGCTCCTTTTCTATTTCCCATTTTCATTTCAAAATATTTTCACATTACGCATAATAAATTAACTGTTTTATTTGGCCAAATTAGCTCGGCCTTAGTCATGCACTTCAGAAGCGCCTTTGGTGTTTGACCCACTTTTTGAGAATCCAAAGTCCTTTGAGACCATCTGCAGTAATATGGGTTAGCCACAGTGAATTATCTCCTGTGCAACCTACTCAAAAGGCCATAAATTCGGTTTATCCATATCAAAGTAAAGATTGTTGTAATATAACAGAAAATTCAGCTTTGGCTCGATGTCACGAACTTTTAACTAGACTTTGGCTTTGAGACGGTCAAATCGGAATCGCATGCTGCCAATATCATGGCTCTCTAGAGCATTTTGAAGGAGATGTACCTTTCTGTACATATAATTTCACGTCTTGTAAACTCGATGGCTAATGTCTGTTTGGCACGTTGTTTTGCAACCTCCTTCGTTCACTCCGACCAAAGGGTGGCTTGAATTCTCGTTAGCGCATTTGGTCAAGTAAACCCTCACGTTTCGGGAATTAACAATTTTGTTCAATTGATAAACTTTTCACTTCGGAAAACAACACATTTGAAAGCTGAGTAACTCCACTACCCTTGTGGACTTGCTCAGCTTAAAATTGAGTTCTTTTAGCTCGTCGTATACTCGTATACTCTGTAGCCATTTGGTGGGCAATTATTCGAACTGTTCATTTCCCATTGAGTAACGATCCAATTTAACTGGTTACGATGTAATTTGCAGATTTGTTAAATATACACATATATTCATTCATATACATACATATATAGTTATACAAGTTGATATATGCATGCATACGATATACAAATATCAAATAACATGACATTCTGTGAAGTTAACAGCAGAGTCTCTCTGCTAAGTTTCCTAACTCGTGATTGGCTCCCGCTGTTGCAGTAGTATTAGTGAGAGGCCGAGAGCTTGTAAAATTATTATCCAAGTGAGTTTGCGCCTTAGCTGCACGCTCCAATTGAGAGTGAGAGAGAAAGAGCGACAGTAATAGCGGTTGCTGAGTATAGGTGCTGCAATCGCTGAGTGAGAACGAGAGGGCTATTGAATCGCACAGAGCCGCCATGTTTGTCAGTGTATGAAGTGAAGGCGATTAAAGGTTGGCATTTTGAGAGAACAAATTATTCCAGACAGAGCACGTTGGGAATATGTTTGAATTATTGTGGAAGCTGACATAAACCCCACATATGAATATATGCATATATATATATGCACATTAATATATGCATATATATACATATATTCGAAAATGATCTTTGTCTGCATTTTAAGCGCTGAAAGCTTGAGCTTTTTAGCTTTAACGGGCTGTGCTGTTTGTTTGTTTGTCGTCAATCAGTCAGTCCAGGGATTATATACATATATGTATATATAAAGTCTAGCAATACCCCAGTGCAGAAGCCCTGCAGACAATGTCGTATAGAATGCAATTTTATTGTTTCTCTTATATGACGTGCACCAAAAATTTTCATTTACTCCGGTTCGCCGGGAGCTCTGCTAAAAAATCACCTGGAGCCTATTTTAAGCTGTGCTAGAAAGGGCATTCCCGACTGCTGGATATTTTCATCACGAATGTAACTCTCTTTGCAGGTGAACCTTTTCCTTTAGCTAAGGGATATACCCATTCCAACTGCCAGCAGAGTATCCGAAAGCGAAAAAAAAAAAAAATAATAATAATAAAACGTAAATGCGTTAAAAAATTTGTATGCGTTACTCTCTATCTCTCTCCCTCTCGCAGGCGCCAACACTCTCACCTGGACCTGAGCTTATGCATATCATGAAAAATTTATAAAATTCTGCCAGCGGGCGGTTTCCATGCCTCCTGCTGTGCTGATGCTGTGTGTGCATGTGTGTGCGTGTGTGTGTGTGTGTGTTAATATAATTGATTGACATTATTTAAGCGTGAAGACAAAAAAATTTGCAAGTAAACAAATGACATTTAAATTGTTTTCCCACACACACAGCGTGTGCTCCCCAAAAACAATGACTCCCAATTGGTTTTGTTGCCTTGACGCGAGACTCGGCCTCAAATGCGATTATAATAATTGACAATTAAAACAATTTTATCACGTTGCGACGTCGAATTGCTTGGACATTCATTTTCCAGCCGCACATCAAAATATTTTCAACCAATTTTCCTTCACCCAATTTCCTGTTGAATTGTAGTATGCGAATCGTTCAGATAAATTGTTGTCCATTGGAATTGGATTCATCTGAAGCATTTTTTGCGCAATTTATATTTGATGAAATGAAGATGATCTCATCGAATGATCACCAATGTTCTTCAGTGAGGTTTTTTAGCTGAGCTATCAATACATATATTTCCTTATCCACAAATTATTCTTGACAGCTTCTAAGTCTTGCAGTCCAACAGTCGATCAGGATTATACGGTTTGCGCTGTGCTGTGAACGTCAATGGATCAGTCAAGCACTCAATCAGTCAATTCTTAGTTAGTCAATCCGACACACGTTACATGTATTCCTCGTAAATCAATCCGTCCATTAGCGAGTCAATCAGTCGTCACTCAATCCTTATGCAGTTGTACTTGGTTTTGATCATCACTAACACGTTTTTTGTATTCCTCATACATTAATCCTCACTTAATGCTTATGCAGTTGCGCTTGGGATAGATCATTACTCGATTAAGTAGGAAATCATCTAATAGGTCAATCACTTTATTATTATTCAGTTAGTCAATCTAACCAGTCAGCCTTCTCAATCAAATATCAATACTAATCAATCAATCAATCACTCAATCATTGACACTGTCAAGATTTAGCATTACTTACTATGTACTTGCAGAAGCAATATCAATACCTAATGAACTAGTTCCGTGGCTTCCATGAGCTAGCTCATTTTCTATATAGATGATTTTGATAGGTCTTTAAAAAGCTTTCTAAAATACTTATAAAATAAGACATGAATTGGCAGAACAATTGAATGTGTTCTAAACATTATTGCTCTACGAACTAGTTCTCTTTCTTCTCTTTCTCTTTCTATACAATTCCCATGGAGTTCTCTTTAGTTTCAAAAGCACTCATCAAGTGATGCATAAATTTTAAAAATATATTAAGTTTAAGCTAAACATTAGAGTTGAGCTCTTGAAGAACTAGTTCATTACCGTTCATTCAGCTTGCCTGCATTGCATTCATTTTTATAGTTTAAGATAAAATATGGCCTCGGGCAGGCATGTGGCATGTGGCATGCATGTTAATGATTATGTTTCTGCTGCTGTTCATTTTTCTGTTTCATTTAATGCTTATTGCAATTGTTTGAACACTTATTGCTCTTCCGATTGTTATTGTTGTTTCTCTTTTATTTTCTGCTGCTGTTGAGTGTGTAAATTAAATATGAGATGTCCTTTGCCAGCTTACAGTTTGCCTCTTCGCTCACAATTAGTTAATTGACTTAAAATTGTTAATTTTGTTGTTGTTGCTCCTGCTCCTGCTATTGCTCCTGCTATTGCTCCTGCTGTTGCTGCTCCTGCTGTTGCTGCTCCTGCTGTTGCTTGTCGAGATGAAAGTAAAGTCTCATTTCTCAGAAGCGACATATACAGATAAACAAGCCAAAGACAGACAGAGAGGGAGAGAGATAGAGAGACAGGCGAAAGCTAAGGTGAGGGAGTGAGGGAGACATGCAGAGAGCAAGGGAGACTCAAACATAAATGTGGTGCAAAGTCACTTTGAAGTTCTCCGCACCCGCACCCGCACCGCCAACCACAAAACGTTGCCAGGTGGGGTTTTAGAGTAAGATAGGGGCGTGTATAGGGAGGCCATACTGTGTCAATAGCTGCTGCTGTTGCTGTTGCTGTTGCATGCTAATCGAGTCAAATTGCGCCCCAGGAGCTATTTCCGTCTGCATTACCAGATGTGAGCTTGTTCTTTTTGTCGCGAAATTCGTAAATAATTTATGAAGAAATTAAACTGTTTTTGCTTCTAATCCCACACACACACACACACAGGCACGCACGCAGAGAATTCTTTTTGTCTGAGTGTAAAAATGGAACCGAAATAACTAATTGAAGTGCAAATGTTGGAAACTTTTGCGTCTGCTGGCTGGAGGCCAATGCGCCTGGCCTCTTGGCCATTTGTTAAATGCTTAAATGAAAACTGTTTCTGGCCAAGCCGACACGCCCACGCCCACGCACACACACACAGCCAGACAGACAGACGGACAGACGAAAACGCAGAGTTATGAGCATCAGAGTGGCTTAATTGTATTGCCAGCGTCTTGGCGGACTGTGAAACGTTCTCAAACGCAGGCATTTTCGGCATTTGTCTTCGCTCCTGAGATCAGTGAGTGGTTGAGAGATGGTGGGCGTGTGGGCGTGGCGTTAGCTTGTTGATTTTGACTGTAGCCCGTCAAGGCCGACAAACGCTCTGTCCGCCAAAATAGTTTGCCCTCTGCGTTTTCGGCTCACCAAATTGCGCACATTCATTTCCGTTCCAGGAACTTGGCGACAGTCAAATGAGCAACGCCTACCGCACTGACAGCGCCCCACCTACCCCAGCCACGCCCAGTGCCATCACCGCCACCCGCAGAGACAGCGAAAGTAGCTCGCCTAGTCTTAAGGGAGTTGGATAATTGTGAATTTATCAACTGTTGGCATTTTTGGGACATGCTTAAAGTCCTCGCGAACAACTAATTTCTGCTTATCATAAACAAGCTCTCTCGCTCTCTCTCTCTCTCTCTCTCTCTCTCTGCACTATCCGACTCTATCTGTAACTGTAGCTGTGCTGTGTGTATAGAAAGTGAATATAATTAAGGAGCTGAGGGAGATAATTTCCAGTATATATCCAAGCTTATCTTAAGCACTTGCACTACTTAGAGAAGCATTCGGACTGAATTCTCTGTATGAAACCTAATTAGCTTTACATTATACAAATAATTTATCATTGTCTTTAGGCAACCGACTAATTTCTCGACTAAGAGTCGAGCTGAAACGAAAAACTATCAAAAATGAGAGATCAAGCCAGCACCAATGCCTCAATCCAATCGGTACTCAAATACTGTAGATGCTCAGGGCTAGACTCTGAAGAAGTTGAGTTATACTACCAATATATAATATTAGGTTACTTGCTATTCCAGACTCATCCTTGTCTATAAAGTATTCTGCTTTCAGCTGATGTTGATGCATTGAACCTGCTTAAAGAGATCTGCTGCATTCATCTCAGTCTTATCAATATATTATTCTAGTAATTATAGCTCAGTATGCTGAGCTAATATTTGATATACCCTCCCATAGCAGCACGACCAAACTTCATACTAACTTTATGAATAGCCCTGCATATTCAAGCTAGTCACACTTACTAAATATTTAAGTATGCCAGTTATTAGTTTTGGCCATTATCTTAAGCTAATTACAAAGTTATTTTATTGGGGTTTCTTAGGCATTTTTCCCACTCCCTATAGCATGCCCCTTCCACAGGCATTTTCTCTTGTATGAGGTCTAAATTACACCTTGAAAATATTTTAAGCTGCCTACAGTTGGCTATCTAAATGAATAGTGCAATCGCACTCCAAATATTTTCAATTGCTTCAATTATCCAGCTAAACCCTCTCTGAATAATCTCAGCCTGAGTTGATTAGTTCAGCAGACTAGCTCTCAGACCCAACTTCAATTGGGAAAGCTGTAGCTGCGCTGCCTTAGTCGTACCGCAGATCTTATCTGGACTCGTGCCCGAGACCCCATCTCACCTCACATGATTAGGCTTAATTCAAGCTAAACATTAACGTGCGACCCGTTTGCTTATTAAAATTTATGCTTTTTACTATGAGCGTGTGTGTGTTTAGCCCCGCTTGTTGTTGTTTTTTTTTTTTTTTTTGTGTCGAGCTTTGTATGATGTGGTGGAAAAGTTTTATAACTTTTGCCAAATTGTAAAGTACGCTCCTCGAGTACTAAAACTTTTACGCCTCCAAAGAGTATGCAATGTTCATGCTACAGTAGTCAATTGTATTCATGATCTGCATGTGTGGGTGTGTGAGCGTGTAGGTGTCCGTGTGTGTGTGTGTGTGCTTGTGTGCCCGCTCCAAGTCGAACGTCACAAAGGAGCGTGTGCTGCTCAAGCAACGGGAACAGCATAAAAAATTCAACAAAAGAAATGTGAAAATATGTCAGCGGGTTAAGCAGCAGCAGCAGCAGCTGAATCCAATTGAGAAGGTTGAATCAGCCGAGCATGACTGGCTGTGTAATACGCGCTCAGGGATAACAAATAATTGAAGCTTTTATAGAACAAAAAATATTTCTTAAGTTTCATTCTACAATGACTTTAAAATCTACGTCATGCGGAATATTAGATTAGTAGATGGAAATCCATTTCCAGGGTTTAGTTTTTAGGAACTTTGATGTCATAGTAGACGCCTTAAGAGTATGAGAAACTTGTATATGTTCCATAAATCAACCTAAATACTCCCATTAGCAAGTCTACTCTACTCAACCAATATACCCGTTCACACTCTGTATAGTCTGTGGAGAGCATGCGGCATGCGGCATGCAGATGTGGCATACGTTGTGGTACGTGGGCGTGGCATTAAATTATGAACTCAAGATTGCAAACTGCGTTTCCTTGGATACGCGTAGGTCATTGCGTGTTAGGGGCGTGGCCAGCGCAGTAACACACAGCACACAGAGAGTGCAGCGCAAGCAGACAGATGTTCTCCAAATCTCCTACAGAATTTCGCCCGGCTTTCGCCACAAAATTGAGTCACTTTGACTATGGTAAATTCTAGTTAAACTCCACTTGGCATGCGTTTCCAGTAAACCTGATATCGTTGCAAGTGCTTGGATGCTTGCTGGAACAGCTGAGCCTTACCAGCATGCTCTTAAATTGTGCTCCAGTTCTATATACCCGAGTCACAACGAACCAATCGTAAAGCTCACCAGTTGGAAAAATTCTTTAGAAAATTTGAGTTTTTAGCCTTTTTGTTTTTTTGGTTTGGTAATACTCTGTGTGGTGTTGCATGTCGGCTAGTCGAAACATAACTTGTGCTTAAATGTTAAGTAGTTCAGCACACTCATACACACACGCACACATACGCAGACATACACGCAGTCAGCCGTAGGGAAAGCGGCCAAAAGCTAATTTGATTTTATTAATGAAATCATTAGTTGAAATGACAAAACGTAGCCCGGCAGGTAGGGTCAGGTGGGGCAGGACTCAGGCATGGAAACTGCTCGGCAGACGGCCAGACGGAATGAATGAATTTAATGTAGCATGTGAGTGGTCGTTACAGCTATTCCCTTTAATACCCTGTGCACATGAAATCAACTTGCTGGGGAGTTGTAGACGTGGGTATATATATGTGACATTTTTTATTACAATTTATGGTTTAAGGATAGCATTATTAGTAGACATGATCTTGAAACCATGATTAAATGTATTTATTTTGTTTGCTAAATTATCTAAACTAGTATTTCCATAATCATTATAAAGTCTTTGCATTATAATTCTTTTATGAATATTTCTAATAATTATTAAATATAATATTTAAATATTTCTATCAAGCAGAGAGTCCCAGTAGAGTGCGTAACTTTAAGTTAGCTTTTGTTGTATATAAACTCAAACTTCTAGAAATTTTTTTTAAAATATTTAAATAAAAAAACATAAATAAATTAATATTTGTATAAGCTTGTGTTCATTTTTCCACCTCCCACTTTAGAACAATTTTTTTTTTTTTTGTGAATGCCAATTTCTTATTGTCTTCTGCATCAGCTGATAAGCATGGCGGCTCTGTGAGACTCTATAGCTCTCTCGCTCTCACTCAGCAACTGCCGGGCCTGTGCTGAGCAACTGGCAACACTGTCGCTCTTTCTCTCTCGCTCTCAATTGGAGCGTGCAGCTAAGGCGCAAACTCACTCGGATAATAATTGTACAAGCTCTCGGCCTCTCACTAATACTACTGCAACAGCGAAAGCCAATCACGAATCAGGAGACTTAGCAGAGAGACTCTGCTGTTAACTTCACATATATGGTATTAATATGGTATTAAATGATATAGTTAACATATATATTATTTTTCCATTATATCTGCAAACATAAAATCTATATAATGTATATATATATATATACTTATATGCACTTCCCTAAAGGAATTCTAGAACTATAGCCGTAGAGCTGTTCTGTTTAGCATATCTATTCGTTTTTTAAGTCTTTTGAGAACATATCTCATACTTTTTATCACCACGTATTTCACTAAACTCCACCCAGGCGAGTGCCAGCTGCGAGGGTATGTGAACTTCGAAACTCCGCACATAACTTTCACTTCTCTCTCACTTTTGTTGCCTTCTGCTTGTTGCGTTTTGCGTGTCCATTGTCATGGGGGTCTCGCAGGTACTGGACACGGGGTACACGGTACTGGGCTGGACGTATCGGGGACACATGGGTCGGACTCTTTGTCATGTCAGTGGCTCATTTCATGCGTTCAGCTTGTGGACAAGTTCTGGCCCCATCCCTGGCGCCTGGCGCCTGCTCCGTTGCAAGCTGTACGGTAAACATGTTGTACGATATTACGGTTACGGATGTGCTCATTCACACAAATTAAATATTTGCTTTTTGCTATTGTAAGCGAATGAATGGTCATGCTCCGATGCGGGAAATTTTATGCATTTCCCAGCGCCATGTTAAATTAATTGAGGCGAATTTTCGTGGCGGGCAAAAAGCCTGGAAACGACAACCGACCAAAACAGCTGTAAACACAAAATACCAATTTGCGCATTTCATTTGAGCTCATTGTTCTAATTTCATTTTGTTCTCTTCGCTCTTAATCGCTGAAAGGCTTTGCTGCTGAACAAGCAGCTTTAAAAATGCCAACGACTGGATTTATTGCCATTTCGATAGCACTTGAAGCTTGTCAATTGACTGAAGCGCTCGGGAAAACTATTTGTCACCCAGATTTATTTATGTACATGTATCTATTATATTATATACCTATACGTGCATATACTATATGCTATATTCTGTTAAAGCTTGCCTCTGTGACTCTTTTAATTCCACGATGAGCTCTATTTATAAATAAACCTTTCATGATTCATGCAATTGCTGAAGGGAGGGAGTATGTAGGGCGTGGCCGAAACCTTTGCGTATATGAGAGAGAGTTTTTAGAGTTGATCCCCCGTATAAGGTGTATAAAGTGCATATCAAATTGTGAATAATATTCCAATATTTTGTAGATATATTTTAATTGCATTCAATAGATATTTATTATAAGCAAAACTCAGAATAGAGTTGAGATGATTGAGAATGCAATAGAGTAATGAGCAGCCGCAGTCGGAAATGGTCCACATTCATTTTATGCCATGAACTAAAAAGTAAATTTCAAAATATAATTTTCACATACAGATGGGTGTGGCAAAGGCTTTAGGCCAATTATGTTTGGAGCTTATCGTCGCAGTTCCCCAAATTCTATTTAATAAAATGTGTCGATGTTGGCTCACGGCTATTGTTGTGATGCCTTGAGCCTGTTTGGAGAACTTTGTTAGCCTTGGCATGGAAGGCCCATTAATATGCCGCCTGCATGCCACCTGGATCCATTCAAATGGATCCGTTTCCCGTGAAGTGCCGCCAGAGATCAGGGAACGGTTGAGCGCTGTCATTTTTATATTCAGCCGGGAAGCTCGTCCATTGTCAGTTTTGGACAGCTTTAATAATCAACCCCCCCTCCCCACCGCACACGGCAGCAATCAACGTCCTGGCCATTGAGATGCTAATGTATCCATGCGCGTGTCTCTGGGCCCAACAATTGTCATTGTGTGGACAGCTCGCGCACCTGTGCATGGTATATGTCCGTCGGTTACTCGGCTCGCTATTCTACTCCTAGTGCTAACCGCTTGACTAGGACTGAGGTTATTCAATGCGGTTATTCAATGGGGCTATTCAAGGCGCAATACCCGCCCTTGGTTTTGCAGACCGAGAAGGCTAGAAGGCTTGCTCGTTGGCCAGGGTATCTCGCAGTCTGGCATTGCCCATTGCGCTATTGTTGCTTTGGGAAAAATGGATTATAGAGCATGTTAATGTAAATAGGTTCGTCTGTGACGTTAGCTTCTGGCGCTGGCGCTGGCTCTGGCTTTGGCCTTGGCTCCGACTCCGTGTCCGCCACCGTCTCCGTCTCCGGCTCAGACTGTGGCTCAGCAGAAAGGTTGATATGTGTACATACCCTCATACAGAAGAGTGAGAGAGAGAGAGAGATGTGTATATATGCGTATATAGACACGCGCCCTAGGTAAGCACACACAGCACAGCGATGTAGACGTGCCCCATTGGAGCGCAGCTAAGCACACTAAACAAATCAAATGTGGCAAGGATGTGCGGCAAGGATGCGTTGCGTGCGCACTGAGGTGCTAAACGTGCTGACTAAATGCTTGACTTGGCTAGATAAAGACTCCGACGCAACCGGGAAACTCTGTCGCAGCGGCAGCGACTCGTCCTCTTATCGGGTCTGCTCTGCGCCCGGCCACGCCTCCTTCCGGTAAGACAATAACCGATGCTAATGTATTATACGTGTCAATTTTGAATCCCGTTTGACTGATATGTGTACCCACATCACTGAGCGTGTATGTGTAGGTGTGTGCGGGTGTGTGCGGGTGTGTGCCGTAGGCGTCCTCATAATACATACATTGCCTGCCCATGCCCATGCCCATGCCCACGACCACGCCCACGCCCACTTGTTTACCCAGAGCAGCTGCACCTCTAGCCTAGTCAATGGGTAGACCAGGTCCCTTGATAAAAATGTCTCTGTCAATTTGTGACAAATACCCAGCACACAAGTAGACAGAAGTCGACAGAAGTAGAATTTGCGCTGTCATCCGATAGTAGGTGCAACATAAAAGGGTTATCGATCATCCGACGATAGACAGGTGTAGAGGTTAATTGGCAGTCCAGCAATTATGGCTTGACATGCGGTCAAGCGAATGGACAAATAAACTGCGCTGGTGATGAGTGTCGATATATATCGATGAAGCAGCAGTTGCAATAAAACTGCTAGATTACGAATAATCGATAGTCTTTGGGATGAATTCTGATTGGATTCTGATTTGATTAGATTCTTAAACCTATATAATTCTTTTGATGTATCGTTAGCGCTACATTCATTTTCTGCGATTAAAATCGATTTTGTAGTAGAAATATGTATTTTTACAATTGAACTCTTTTGTTATCTTGTATATAGTCAACTAAATCATCTATTCTCTTGCTATGAAATTGAATAAATATCGATTTATTAGCCTGAAGCTTTATCAAATATCATTTGATATATATTTATATCGTTGCCTATTAGTTATTTTTACTCTGAGAATGAATTTCGATAAATATCGATTTGTTAATCCGTTAAGCCTAATCTTGTTACAGACCGGGTAGATTAAGAGGCATATTGGGTATTCCTATGGAGTATCCAGTCGTCGTGCTTAACTTTTGTCGCAACTACGTTTTTTGGGCTGTGGGCGTGCGAGTTTTGATGTGTGTTATGCATCGGATGAATTATCATCGAGTTGAAATAAGAGCTAAACACTAGCGCCCACAGAGAGCGTGAGAGAGAGAGATAGAGAGGGGGAAGCGGAAGCTAAAGATAGTGTATCAGATACATTTGGCGCTACGTGAGCTGGCAACATTTACCGCCTACCAAGGCGAATACATACATACATATGTGTATGTATGCATGTATATATGGCCAAGTCTATACATATAAGTTAAGTAGAAACATGTTGCTCTTAGTGCCTCGGAGTGCTCTTTTGCCGAACTAGACATTCGAGTAAACTCTGAGCATTTAAATTGAATCAAGCTCCGGCGCGGCTCGAAAAGGCTTGCGGACGCACGACACGGCTAGGTAATGAAAGAACCCCTTGTGGATTCGCGGCGTTTAGCCAACTTAAGTGACATTTTTGTTCGACTCCGCTTTCGTTGATGTTGCTGTTGCTGCACAACTTTTATGATGTTGGTTGGGCCAAAGTCGTGCGACAATAATTTAACTTGTCTGCTCATTTCCTTTATACGACTGCCTGAGCTGGGATAAAATGCAAAAGTTTAAACAGTTTACGGCTTACAGCTGCCCCAAGCGGCGTCTGGGTTGCCATTGATACGCTACGCAGCGCCCGTCCCGTTGCCATTCACAAATTGAAGTACGCATTGGTCGACGGCTGGGCCGGGAGGCGTCGCCCAGCTACAGGCCAGATGCGGAAGTTTAACGCTTGGCAGCGCCTCATATCAAGCATACGCACTGTTGCATGGCTCTGATGATGGGTGTTGACTGCTGCTGCGGCGACGGCGACGGCGACGACTAACCCTTCAGTCGGTCGCTGGCCCGGGCTCGACAAAAATTAAACGAAGCAATAAATTATGCGTCTGCCAATGGGCGCCAGTCAGCCAGCAGCAAAGCGAAGGCCAAAAATTCGTATATACACGACTTCTGCATGAGAAAAACTCTCTCTCTGTGTGTGTATATGTGTGTGTGTGTGTGTGTGTTTAAATATCCCATTATGTATGCAAATTTGCCTAATCTTTGGGTTTTCCTACCTCCCTCTCACTCTATCTCTCTCCTTCTGGCTCACTCGCTCTCAGTGTGTGTTGGCAGCAGTTTAGCGACTATTATGAGCCGGAAATTTCACCCAAAAACAGCTTCGTGTTCCGGTCGTTGGATCTTTTGGGTCCGTTCAGCACATGACAGAGACAGCAACAGCAACAGCAACAGCAACAGGAGATAGGGACAGGGACAGGGATCGGGCACAAGGCCAAAATGCCATCTTAAATTCATGATTACTTTATTTTGATTTACAAAGATTTCTTGCCAATTCACTGAGTCACAGCAAATTATTGAGGAAAGCCAGCCAACCTGTTGCATCTTCAGTATATTGATTTTCATTTCCAAGGATTTACCCTTGAAAGTTTTAGTGCAGGCCAAGAGGGCGCCTCTCAGAAACTGCTGTTGAGTGTAGGCGTGGTCGGTTTTATCAAGTATGTAGATTCTTGATAGGTCTGTCTGTCTGTTTGAGCCGTTTGCTCTTTCCATTAGTAGAAATCGTTTTGTTCTTCCCTTGACATAGATTAAGAAATTGTATACAATATCGATTTTTGCTTTCAATGTCTTTGGATGAATATAAATATCGGGTGCCTAAAAATTTCCATCGACAAAAAACAAGAGAGGCCCCTTTAAATATAGAAAGTTTTGCTGGGGCGTGTGTAAGCACATATTTTTGGAATATTTGCATTCGCTCGTTTCGAGCTAAATCGCACAATAAATACCAAAGTTATTCAATAACGTATTTTTCATTGGATTCGAAGAAGCTGGCTAAGAGGGTATACAATATATACATGTATGTATATGTATATAAGTTTGTATATATATATCTGTATATAAATATATATATATCTACATATATCTATATATCTATAAGGTTTCTAAGGCACTGTATATATATGTATAAACATATATACATACATATATGTACATACATACATGTATATACAATGCGCGTCATTCAAATAGAGATCCTTCACATTCTGCTCGTAAATCTTGAAAATTTTCTATATCTATCGAATTATAATCGATAATGATTATAAAAGAATTATATTATATATTAAATTTCGGTTCGTTCTTAAAACAAAATCGAATTAGGCTCTGCATCACTTTTAGCAATGATTTATTATAATTTATAGCAATTTATAATTTTAGCAAATACATTTGAAAAGTAAATATGGTATATAATATAATATAGTTATATATATTATTATATATATTAAATATATACACGGTTGTATATTTCCGTCAGCTTACCAGACAGACTTATTTAATTTTATGCGTAGACCATAAAATTGATGAACTTAGAGAAAAAATGGAATGCACAGAGATATATGTACACATACAGTCGACTCTCGATAATTTGTACCCAGCCAAATCAAAAATCGCGATAAATTGAAAAAAAATCCATCACCTGAATAGGAATCGGTCTCGATAACTTTAAAATTCTAAATTTAAATTGTTGTGTAAATCGAAACAAAACTTGACTGTAAATACTCATAGTATAGTTTGACTTTCATAAACAACTTAGCTTCTCAGATCGATCTATATGATCAAAAAGTTTGCAGTCTGCCAAGTATTCCTTACTCTAAGGCTTTTATTCAATTTTTAATGCATTTCATTCAATTTTAAATGCCGCTTTAAGTTCTCTGATAAAACAAAGTAATCCGCTGCGGGCACTTCTCGTCAGTTGGACTCAATTGCAGCAAATTTATCCAATCGGGCTGAGATTAACTGGGCCAACGATAAAAAAAAACGGCTGTGAAATGTCATGCTGAAATCTGTCGGCATATTTTCATAGGACCTTGAACGAACACATAAACACACACGCACACACACACACACATACATACACATACAGGCAGAGCAATTTTTTAAATATATTTATTAATGTTAATATATGCGCACGTTCATTTAGTATATACCTAAAAGGGCTCTGCCGTTAGGCTGGGCCATATTGAAACAACATAAAGGCCTCCCCAGGGGCTAGCCAGGGGAGAGGCAGGGAGATGGATTTGACAAGCGAAAAAGTTTATAAATGTTGTATTTGTATTTGTTTTCGCATTTGTATTTCATACATCTTTGTTGGCTATCCTATCTGTCATCGTGCCACATGCAGCAGCGCACGCCCACCGTGAACTGTGTTTAATTCGCATATATTTATTTTATTTAAATATTTATATACGTACATTTTTGGCACAGTCAGTTCGAGAAGTCTGTTTCTGACTCGAAATTTATGTCATTTTTTTTATTCACTTTTTTTTTTTTTGCCGTGAATTAAGTTAATTAATGCGAGGCATAAGCTGCCGCTTAGGCATTAGCTGACATTCTCGTCCTTGTTGTCCTTCATCAAGTCAATCACAACAACAACAACAACAACGACGACGACGATGCCTGTCGCATAATTTGAAATGTTGCTTTGGCAGGTTTTTGTTTTGTCGCATTTTTAATTAATTTCGCCAAGGATTTTTGCGGCTTATGAACTTTAAATATTTTCAAGCCAACTCTACCGACAGCACCGACTGGAGGGTGTTGCCAAACCCCACCGCCCTCAGTGAGTAAACAATATAAAGGTAGAGATACATACATATATACACTCACACGCACACACATGTGTGTATATGTATGTGTATGTATATATGTTGAGGAAAATAGCAGTACTACTAAGGTGTTATTATTTTTAGTAGTACTAAAAATTTCACAAAAATTGCCGTACTACGAAAGTGGTTATGAAAATACTACTAAAGTGTTCAGAGAAATAGTAGTACTACTAAAAAGTTATTGGAAATAGTGGTAATACTAAAAAGTTCTTTAAAACAGTAGTATTAAAGGTTAGGATAAACGTAGGACTACTAAAGTAATTGATCATAAAAATAGTAGTAGTACAACTGTGGATATAAAAAGAGTAGTATTATAGGTAGTAGTATTATAAAAGTAGTGGTACAAGTAATAAGCTCATTAAACTAGTGCTACTACTAAAATGTTCTGGAAAATAGAAATAGTATTAAGGTGAATGATCATGAAAATGTGGTAGTGGTAGTACGAGTGTGCTTATACAAATAGTAGTAGTACTAAATGTTACTGAAAATAGTACTACTATGTGTTATTGAGTACTATTAAAAATGTACTAAAATAGTATATAAAACTACTAAATATTCATGGAAATAATAATACTACTAATGGAAAGAGTAGTATTACGAGTATGACAATTTTGATGAACACAACTATGTAGCTACACATCTCCAAATACTATATATATATGTTCACAAAAATAGTAGTGATTCCGAGATATAATAGCTTCTTTATAGATATCTAAAGACTTATGTAGTGAGAGAAATCATTTAATTAATGTCTGTGGGAAACGTCTATTTGTCAATAAAAGTATGTCCAGCAACATCTGATAATTTCCAATAAAATAAGAAAACAAATCAAGTCTACCCATGTCAGTTTCTAAGGCGCATATTGGCTCAGCCTGTCAAGAAGCAAAGTCAGCTTTAATCTTAGATGTTTCCTTCACAGATAATGCTACATATCCTCCCATACTTAGTAATTTATCCTTAAAGAATTTAATTTTGCGGTTTGCACGAAAAAGCTGCAGGACGTTAGCTCGTATAATACAGGAAATATTCAACATTAACGGAGAACATGAAGGGTGCGCTCTCCTGATGACGCGTAATGTCTACATCTATACATATGTACAAGCATATATACATATATACATATATGCAGTGTGTTGCTTGTTGCTTGTATGTGTTGTGTTTGGCATGTGTGCAGCAACAACAGCAACAACAAACAAACAACCACGAAACACATGCCACATCACTCATACGCCCCATTATGAGTTCTCTAGCATCTAATCGAAATCAAGCATGCAAATATGGAATAACAAATCAGTCGAGCGCTAATTTTAAACAGTTATTCATTTGATTTATTGAAAAGCCAAAGGCCAGCCGAAGAACTTATAAAGCTGTTTAAATACCAAATACTAATAAAAATATCTAATTATGAAGTTCCTAATTAAACTCTGCTAAAGCAAGTGAAACGATATAGAGAACTGAAAGCTATTATCAACTTGTATATAGTATTTATATACCATATACGTATAACTGTTTGAGCACAACCGAGTCTCGATAACTTACAGCCCGCTAAATCGAAACGGGATAAATCGAAAAAAAAAATTAAAGAATTTGTTTCTCAATAATTCTCGATAAATGGAATTTCTGTGTGAACTTAAAAAAAATTATCACTTTCCCATTTCGAATTATATTATACTGTATATATAACCTAACCTGAATGCTCATCTGGTTTGGCAATGGCTAAAGAATTACACTGGATCGGCTGTAAGAACTCGCGTGAGATGATGAAGGTGTGATAAGCGCTTACTAAAATATTTTACCTCTATTTTCATGTTATTGCCTTGCCAACTGGCAGAGTATTAATAGTCTCCGGCTCTCTTAAAAATATCGAATCGATGCTGAGGATGATAGGTCCAGATTGGTTTTAGAAAGAGTTGCATATAGAAAAAGAGAGAGAGAGAGAGAGGGAGACTGACAGGGGTGTTCTCTACCGTGTATGACAGACTAAAATGCCTTCAGCTGATTTCAGAGTCCTTTGGCAGCTGCTCGTGCAGCTTAGGTTCCGTACTTGGATATTTGCGCAATTGAAAATATTGCATTGCAGGGTGCAAAGGTCAAGAGGGGCGATCTATGAATAGCCCACGGGCAGCCAAGCTAGTCTGAGGTGTCACATCGAGAGACCAAAGCCGACGCCGACGCATGCAAAAGATTAATATTAAAGGCCAGAGCAGCCGGGATGCCCACGCCGGAGTGACTTCGCTTTCAGCTCAGACTGTGCGTCGGCTGCACTGGGGTACTCGTGTTTTGTAATTTATGATGACAGCCTGTGTGAGTACCTCATGTTGCCACGCACGCGCACATATACACACATATGCACGTGTGTCTGAGCGTGTGTGTGGGTAAAGCTTGTCCGCGTGGCAGGGTCGGCGCGAAAGCTTCAATAAAAATTCATAAATTATTGTTTATGCGTATTGAATTAGGCGTTGCAGGCACTGGCATGCCTACAAAAATGACGCATGCCACGCCCACACACTCAGACACCCGCACCCGCACACTCACACACGCTCGCCTGGCAAACTTTGTTGAGATTTGAAATGTATGCAAAAAATGTTTTACCGCTGTCAATAAAATAGAATTTCTCTAGCCACGCCCACAGAGCTGCCAAGCACAGGCCCTCCAAACAATGGGGCGGTCGGCAGTCGACAATATTTGTTATTTATTGAGATTTGTTTACATTATATTGTATGCGGAATTTCAAATGGCAGCCCACGAGCTGGCGCCCCGCTCCCCGCTTTCCGCTTTCGGCTTTCCGCCTCACCAGCCCCACCTCTTCTCGTGCCAGCAGGTCCATGCTTAGATATCCCGTGCTGGCCACCGGAAGGCATTTTCCCTTGGCCTTACACTCTGTTGCTTTACATATTCCCCCGGCCGAATGGAGGCATTTCAATATACATTCACTTCACAGCTTGTGTGTCATTGAGTGGGCGTGGCATGTCAACAGGGCAACTTGAGTCTGGCACTAAGTTTGTTAGCCAAATATGTATATTCAGATACATATATAAATACAGATATGGATATAGATACAAGATACAAGATACAAGATACAAGATACAAGATACAAGATACAAGATACAAGATACAAGATACAAGATACAAGATACAAGATACAAGATACAAGATACAAGATACAAGATACAAGATACAAGATACAAGATACAAGATACAAGATACAAGATACAAGATACAAGATACAAGATACAAGATACAAGATACAAGATACAAGATACAAGATACAAGATACAAGATACAAGATACAAGATACAAGATACAAGATACAAGATACAAGATACAAGATACAAGATACAAGATACAAGATACAAGATACAAGATACAAGATACAAGATACAAGATACAAGATACAAGATACAAGATACAAGATACAAGATACAAGATACAAGATACAAGATACAAGATACAAGATACAAGATACAAGATACAAGATACAAGATACAAGATACAAGATACAAGATACAAGATACAAGATACAAGATACAAGATACAAGATACAAGATACAAGATACAAGATACAAGATACAAGATACAAGATACAAGATACAAGATACAAGATACAAGATACAAGATACAAGATACAAGATACAAGATACAAGATACAAGATACAAGATACAAGATACAAGATACAAGATACAAGATACAAGATACAAGATACAAGATACAAGATACAAGATACAAGATACAAGATACAAGATACAAGATACAAGATACAAGATACAAGATACAAGATACAAGATACAAGATACAAGATACAAGATACAAGATACAAGATACAAGATACAAGATACAAGATACAAGATATAAGATACAAGATACAAGATACAAGATACAAGATACAGAGAAAAATGCAGAGTTTTATGTATATATCATCAAATTTATAGAAAACTAATTTGCTTCTCTGATTTATTAACTCCATCATAAGGGAAGGAAATAAAAAATAAATAAATGTATGTATATGTAAATATGTATATAAAGATATAACTTTATATATAGAGAGAGTTATAGTATTTGAATAGCCCTGCTTTAATGAGCCGAATTCATGGGCAATAAAATTTGATTCAGTTAAATTGTTTTAGTTGGCAAAGTGACTCAAATATGTATGTATATACATATGAATATGTATGAAAAATATACATATATGCTTATGCAGATATCGGTTGCTGAAGGATTATCAAGCTTACAGCATGTGATTGGGGAGGAGTTGGGGCTGCCCTTGCTGGGGTCTGGAAGAGGCAATTCAATCGAAGCCGCAGATGCCATAAAATTAGAGAGCAGGCGACGGGGTCGCACGACCGATGACAATGGGGGTCACGGCCTGGGGTCAGGGGTCAGGAGGAGCTATGGCTGGCACGTAAATCCTTCAGGATTGCCGGCTTCAGGCTGCCAGCTTCAGGCTTCAGGCAGCGGGCGTCGCACAGTTGATTAATTCACCGATTTTATTTGGCGTTTTTATGAGCAACTGCAGCCGTGAGTCGTGAGCCGTGATCCAGGAACCGTGATACCGTTATACCGCGTAGTTGTGCTCGGGCTCGACTCTGGCGGTAAATTTCGTTGCGATTTTGTTTGCTTTGACATCGAGCTGCGCCCAAACTCGCCCAAAAATAACTGCGACACGTGGCTATCAAATAACCATTCCCAAGGCCAAGGCGCTCACATGGCTCCATAACGAGAGCGACAACTGAACCGAATCGAAAACCAGAAGCAGCAACAGACTCAGCAACGGCAACTGCCACAGAACTAGAACCAGAAACCGATACAATGAACCCAAACGTCGAATCCTGGCAAAACTTGTGCGTCAAAGCGTCAAACGGGCCCAAAAATGGAGAAAAAGCGATACTTTATTTTACCATTAATCGTAAAAATTGCTCATTTTATTGCTTTCAAAGTGTTTTCTTCTTTGTGTGTGTTTTTTTTTTTTTATTCGGCGGGTGGCGGATGGCGGATGGCGGGTGGCAGGCGCTGAGAAAGTTTGCATGTGCTCGACGCACGGCGCACGGCGCAAGGACGCGCGGCCCAAGCTGCGAGGTTGCGAGGCGACGCGGCGTGAAGACAACCGAAGCGTAAAGCAGTCGCAAGCGAAAGAACAAAACCAAGACCAAGAAAAAAATAACAAACAAACAAAGCAAAAACAAAACTGAAGCGAAAGAAAAGCAAAGCAAACATCGACAAAGCCTGACATCAACATCAAAAGCCTCGCAGCGAGGCCTGAACAGGTGCCCTTTGGCAATTGCTCAAATATCGATGTTCGCCGTTGTGCATAAATCAGCGTATTGTCTCAGATGTAATATGTATGTATGTATGTATATGTCTGTCGACACATGTAAGTAGTCACTCACAGCTGTGTGTGTGTGTGTGCGTGTGTCGATTAACATATGTGCAGGTAAACATTGATATCGTTTGCATTCCACAAATTGTGTTAGCCATTAAGGTCGCTTTTCAATTAAGAGCAACACACAAATTATGAATCACTGATAAACGATATTCATTCGATGAGAGACAGCCGCTTTTTATCTTGTCTTTATACATATGTAAGTTATCATATATAATATATCATATCATTCATTCGATGAGAGACATCTATTCATCTTCTCTTGGCACGTATATAATATATCATATGATTGGAATAGATTCATTTTAATGCATACTCAGTTGACATCTCAGACAAATTATGAATTACGGATAAATGATAATCATTCCGGGAGAGGCATATACTCATATCCTCTGTATACATATCCAACATGTTGACTTTGATTGATCCTGAACAGGCATGTTAGACAATGGATTGATTCTACCACATCTCAGACTTTGTGAAATATGCTCTTCAATCGAAAGCAAACATAAATTATGAAATATTGAATGGTATTCATACATTTTCTCTTGAAGACATGTATCTAGTATAATCTATAAAACATCTATACATATGTATATAAGTAAAATATGGCAATAACGACGCTCGAAGGACTGTTTATAGCCGGTGTTCATATGAATGTGTCTGGAGAACAGAATTTTTGTCGCAATAACCATACAGACGCTATAAACGGAGTCGCTATAACCGGATTCTATTGTATTTTATTATAATATAACATCGATGGAATTGATTGATTTGGATGCATTCTTAATAGACATCTTAGACCTCACTAAATTAAATCCCATCCGATAAATAGTATTGATTTGACTTTGTTCTGATCAGATACATCTTTCTCTTTTTCTTCTTATATGCACATATATCGAGGAAATGAATAGATTTTGGTGGAAATGTCCACTGTCAGGCATCTTCGACTCTATCTGATGTGCTCATCAATCGAACAGAGCTCACATAGTACGAAATTCTGTTAAATTATATTCTAAGTATATATTTAGGGGGCTTTCTGTTTGTTCATTCTTAAATTGAATTGATGAAATTGTCTTGACACTATTGATATATCTGGTCAACGCAATGTCCGTATATAATTTCACATCATAATCAAGCGCAATAACTCAGATCTATCTTGAAGGTGTTATTGCTAGGTATGCAGCTTGAGGCCAGCTCACTTGGTATGGAATGTTTCACAGGTATTCAGAAGCAGTGCCGAAGCAGAGCTGAATGCCTGCCATATCATCGGCATTGTCTTGGACTTGGCTAAATAGCTTTGCAGTGCTGGTTTATTGTTCATGATTGAAACAATGTCGATGGTATTGTCTTGGCATTGCCTAGCTTCGCGGATTTTATGGTATAGAGCAGCATTTACGTCTCTAGACCCAAAATATCTCTACAATTCTTCTATGGTAGAGACTGAATTCTCATTCGCCGTTGTCTTGCTTTGATTTCCTTGAAGGGGAGCAGCAGCAAGAAAGAAAAAGGCGAATGAATCTAAGCAAAATTCATGGCATGCCTTTCCAAGGAACTGGGCAGCTGTGCCACGCCCCATCCTGCGGCTGGGACTGGGGCTGGGACCGTGAGTTTGCCAGCCGCAGTTATTACTCATTTACAGACATTTACTTAGAGCGTGGAGCCGCCGCGAGGGCGGGTGGCACCTTTTCTTATTTGCATTGGACCACGAAATGAGCGGCGGGACGACGCGACGACGCGGCGGCAGGCAGCGAGCGTCGGAAAAGTTTCAAATCTTTGAATGAATTAAATATGCACAAAGTCCAAAGTCTAAAAAATACCAACGCGTTGCCAAACTTTGCTCAGCCAGAGTTGATGTGAGCGTTAGCTCCACTCTCCATTATCATAATTACCATTCATATCATCCAGATGCCTTTGAGAGCGACATGATATCAGGATTATGTTTAAATGGAATATGTTGGCCAGGGCATGGGCATGGCCATGGGCCCTAGCAGCCCTTCAATTCGTGTGAGTAACGGATTCGTCTTCTTACCTGGCATATCTGGTTGGCCAACTGGAGGTGAGGTGACAGCTGGCGGTTGATGGGATGTCAGACTCCATGCCAACATTTCAACACGAAACGTTTGCGTTTTAATTGCTCTCTGAAGCAGATTGCAGAAAGAGCAACAACAAAAGTCTAAGCGAGGCAAGTAAAAGTGCTCTAGACGGAACGGAACGACTTGCAGATACCCTGAATCTGGCTGATAACGTTTTTATTCCTTTATCGATAGCAATATGAGATGAGTTATCGAAAGAAACTGATGTGCTTGTATATCGTATGCTATACAACAATAGGAATTTAAAGTTTAAACCTTGTAGCTCTAAAGATTTTCGAGATCCTCGCGATTAGACGGACAGCTGGACGGACATACAGATATTAGAGATACATATATATCGGTTCAGTTCATCGTGACGTTATTGGACTGGACTGTTATTTACGTTTTGGTATGACCTATGTACCCCGAAATAGATGCAGGGTATAAGAACAACAGCTGTACTGCTTGCTGGACATCATTAGGATTCGTTGCCTTGGCACAGGTTGGCGAACAAAAAAATAACGTTTAGATGAGATTCGTATGCATTCGAGTCAGAGAGTAAATTAACCATATTTCAATTAATTGCCCACGTTTTCTCATATCCCATGTCTGCGTCATGCTAATTGCATTGGTTTGTGTTGAGCTGAGCTACAAAACTGTTTCCTCCACTTCAACAAGAAATTTCATTCGAAAATTCCAATGCTAGATAAAGTGAAATATGTAGACAAGAAAAACAATTTTGAAATTTCAGAATATATATGTTAGAATTGGGGCAGGAAATGTGAAAGGTAGAATATCTTATATCCAAAATCAATTGACCTTTTATAGACTAGATGCACCTATCATGGTGGAGCCTAGCTGCAAGAGCCCCACTATATCTCAGACACATGGCCCCAGTAAAGTATCTCGCATTCAGTTGTCATACTCTTCCATATCCGGGTCGCATCTATCATAGTGTAACACTATCTGCTAATCCCTAGCAAAGGGCAAACACCAAATGCCTATGCCTTTAAAAGGACGGACGCACTTTGTTCGATCAGGTCGGAGAGCTGTCGACAAACGCAAACTGGAGCTCAAGTTAAAAAGCCATTTGGCAAATGGACTGGCCCGAGTGCCAGGGGCGAGAGGGGAACTAGCGAGCAACTAGCTCTGCTCTGGCTGCTCTGTGCGAGCTGGAGCCAGCTCAAAGGGATTCCGGCAAATGCGCACAGGATCAAATACTGCAGCGAGTGTTGAGCGTTTGAGTAATGGCTTTAATGATGGCCCAAAGCACATCGTCAACTGTTTAACGGAAGCTTGGACCGATACACGCAAAATCACACACACACACACATGGACGAAGCTTGGGCATTAAAAGGGCATTAAAGCATATCAGAATGCCGAACGCATCCGTTCGATCTTATTGCCAAGCACAAATACATATATATATATATACATGTATGTATATATGTATATATGTATGTAGCACGTATATATATGTTTATGAAAGCAGTAAAAGCGAATTGTGAAATGGCAAATTCAATGAAATATTTATTAACCTTTAATCAGCGTGCTCGCACAGCCATCCAGACGGACAGCGGCCGGGTCGCTCTAAGCATATTTTATTACACATTTCATTGGACAACGTGGCGTATGTGTGATGCTGCTCTGCTCTGCTCTGCTCTGCTGTGATATATTTGCTTGATTTATTTTTGCTGCTGCTTACAATAATCTGAATTATTTGATATCAGGTCAGTGCCTGAATCCTAATTGCCCGGCCAGACGAGTGGCGTGGGCCCCCCGATGCCCTGCCATCGATAGGGCATATTGGGGCAGATAGTGCTTTGGCAAACAAAAAGAAAATAAACATGATTTAATTGCCTTTTTCCTGTGTTGCTAATTCGATTATGTTTTATTACCAGCTTGGCATACACACGAAAAAAAGTGAGTTTATATTAGATCATGCATAGCCGAAATTCGATTTAAATTGAAGCGGCACCAGTGAAACCCAATGCCAACGGGCTGCCCTTCAGCTGGCGGCCATTCGAGGCCCTCAGTCAAGCCCTTCAGAGGCTCTGCCATTTGTCTAAGCTTCGACTTCAGCCCGAGCCAATATTTGTTTAGCATTTGGCGCAATTTGTCTCATGTTGCAGCAGCCAAGCGATCTGTACCTTTGACAGACGGCGCCAACAGCGTCTAGAGTGGGTAAACTAAACGATAGCACTTGCGATAGTTCAAGCGAGAGATCGATTGATTTAGATTGATAGGCATATATCGTCTCACAGAGCAGCCCAACTGCTAATGCCATCGCTAACAGCAACGATAGCATCGATTAACATGCACTTTTGCGATAGATCGATGCATTTTGTGCAATTTAGATACGTACATATATCGGCTCACTTAGCGATCAGCGTAAACAACATTAAATATTCCGTTAGGGTACTGAAAGGTGATTTCAAATACTCTACCTAATGGTATACATATATTATTGATGAAATTATTTATATCTAATAAAAATTAATTCAATTATGTCGCTCGTTGTGCAAAATGAAAATGAAATAATGAAAATAAAAAAAAAAATAAATAAATAAATAAAAACTAGAGTAAATAAATTGTGTTTAAATAACATTTAATATTTGTTTCTCATGAGAAGTGGTTCTAACTAATTCGATCTCAATAAATATTAAAAATTCAATTTCTGTTGCGTAAATGAAAAATCAACGAATTTTGTTCCCTAAATTAAAGAGTTACAGTCGAGCCTTGATAATTTTTGCCACTTTAAATAAAAAATCGCAATAAATTTAAAATAATTTTATTTCGTTCTCGATAGTTTGAATTTCAGTGTAAATCGAAGAATTAGCAAGACTCGATTGTATTAAGTCGATCAATGCAACCAGCGATAGTATCAATGACTAAAATAATCGAGTGGCGCCACTGTCCTTGGTTTTGCTGCTCTGCTGGCAGCTTTACTATTCACATTTAGGCATTTTGAATTTTATTTCGAAGACTTTACAGACTCTGCTCAACTACCTTATGGATTTTCAGTTTATTAACGCTAAACAATTACAGCTTAAAGCTCAATTTGCGAGCACGTTTAGCTAATTTGCTGATGTTAACGGGGCCAAGTCAGCTTTAAGCTACTTAGGTCAATCAGCGGCTAAAATGTAGCATCGAAAAGCAATCGAGCGAGATGGCGAGTGTGGGAGTGAGAGAGATGGCGACAAAGTGAAGAGAAGAGATTTGAAAAAGTGTTGAGAATTTGTGAAGGCATTCGACGAATTAAGCCAAACGACTTCGTCTAAGCGTCTCGAGCGTATCGACTCTTGGCTTGTCTCACTATCTCTTTTCGTGTTTTTGTGTGTGTGCGTGCGTGTGTGTGTGTGTGTGTCTGTCTGGCTCTGTGTGTGCTGTATGTTTAGTTCATTTAAGGATGCTCTTTGAATTTTTCGTGTTTGCCCCAAGCTGCTTTGACTTGGGGGCTCGAACTTTGCTTGGCATGCCAAAGCTTTGGCTACTGTAAGTTGTTGTTGTTGTTGTCGTTCTTGTAGTTGTTGTTGTTGTTGTGAGCCTAATGTGCTTGTATTTACTTAAACGCACAAAACGCCGTTTGGTAGCCAACGGACGGCATTGTCCTGGCCGTGGGTCACAGGCCCTCGCCTGTGTCCTGGCCCTGCTCCTGGTCTGGCTCCTTGCACCACATTAGCGCCCACTTTACTTTCGCTCAACCACTGATGAGCAGCAAATTCAATTTTATTGAGTTGATTCGCGCCCCGCCAGCCGCATTTCATTTCGCTTTGCCTCGGCCATTGTTGTTCCTGCTCCTGCTGCTGCTCCTGCTGCTGTTATTTATTTATTTGCCTGACATTTCTGACCATTTGAGTGGCCTCTAAGGCTCTAAGCGAACGAGCATCTTGGCTTGGCTCCTGTATACACAATAAATTGATTTCTGATTATCATTGCATAATAAAATGTCTAAATCCGCTCGCTGTGGGCCAGCGCCAGAGCGAAAGCCCGGGCAACCGCCCCCAAACAGAAGTTTTAATGAAGCGTATTAAAATTTAATTAAATAACAATTTGCACAAATGTAAATAAACACGACGCTGCTTATGCAAAGCGAGGGCGCCACAGCGTAGTGAGCGATTGCCACACAGAGTGGAGAGAGTTAGCGGCCGGGAGAGGGGGGGTAGGGGGGTAGGGGCTGTCAGTGCAGTAGTACGGGAACTGAAGGCGAAGACGACGCCAGCGATGGGATGTCTCCCGGCTGCTATGTCAACGCCCAGCGCGGCGAACTTTGGTCATTAAATTAAGTGCAGAGAGAGCGCGACCACGGGAATGAAGCCGACTCCGACTCCGACTCCGACGACAGCGACTCCGACTCTGACGACAGCGATTCCGACGGCGTGACGAACAAAAGCCAAATCGGCAAATGACACTCGCCACGAACATGGCTCGCCGAGTGGAGCAGGGGAGGGAACGTCTTGCCTCCCAACCGCAGTCAACGTTGGCGTTTATCAAACTCAAATCACAGAATTAACAACATCAACAACACTCGAGCCTTCAGCCTCCAGTCTCCTGCCTTCTGCCTCTTGCCCACCGCATTAGCATAATCATACATTTTAAATATCAACAGAAGTTTAGGCTGAATGAACTTGCTTGCCATCGAATACATTTTTACTTCATATAAAAGTTATATTCACAATTCGCTTATTACCAGCCGCGAAGCCCTTTTGAAACAGTTGAATTTATTATGTGACTCAAGAGTTGTAGAGTCTAAAATGTCGAGTGAATACTTATATGATGTAAGTTATATCTACTTTTCTGCCTTAATCAAGTAGCTTTTTGAGAATTGGCGATATAATTCTGGGTGTGAATAGGAAAGACCTTAAAGGTTTCTTAAGTAACTTTCAATTCATTGGATTTGGATTGGGATAAAATCTAACAATAGGACTCCTTCCCAGGCTTTCAATATGTACCCTTCCAAGTAATGGATATTAATGATAAGGCAAAGTTGTCCAAAGTTTTTTACTTTGAAAGCCACCCAAGCGACAAACGAGGTAATTCCAATCAGATATTAAACACTTGTGCCTAGAGTTACTTTAATACTCGAAGCCTCCATTGAAAATGGAAAATTAGGATATGTTTTTATGAATGTTAGGAAAGAAGTGAAGGAGGCGTGGCAACCAAAGTATATATTATATTATATATAGTACCACTATAGCACCGCCCGTATCTTGCCGGGTATCTCCTATTCGAGCAGTCTCATCTAGTCTTACTTGTTTTCGAATCCGGTTCAGCTTCTCCTTTAAATTGAGAATTCATTGACTCAGTTGTAGTAGATATTTCGCTTAATTTTTAGGAAAAGACAAAAATCAAAGACAAGGAAAATGCATTGAAACAAATGACTATAAAAATTTAACTGAATATGGCTAAATTTCTTTGGTTGATATGAGTCAGAATAGAAAGCAACAAAAATGTTCGGCAATCGAATACACTAGAATATATCATTGCTACACATATACACATATACTACTATTATACTATATAAACATACACACATATACATGCATATAGATAGCTTCAACATTTTCTATACATATGAAAGCAGAGTTTTTCTTATGAATCTTTTATGGAGCAGGGCGTGATCTGATCATCAATCAGTCAATCAATGTGCATATTAACTATGGAATATTGATCAGCAGTCCGCCAATAGGCCAGTTAATCAGTCAATCTATCAATCCAATATTTATTTATGAGTGTTTGTAAATTTATTCATTCTCATATCGATTTCGCATTTTGGCAACATTTTCAGGTACAAGAAGTTCACTTTTCGCCTCGTGAAGCTAATGTGATTTTTAATTTTCTATGCTTACACACACACCCACACCCGCACACACAGACACACCCACACACACACTTATGATTTGAGTTTATATACCCTGAACCCATTGAAAATGGACAAGCTGGGTATAATGGTTTTTTCGAAATGTATGTAACAGGCAGAAGGAGGCGTGGCAGAGTCAATATTGATCAGGTTTTAGAACCTTTCAGAGCTTGAGACCTGTGTAGCTCGCTGTATGGAATGCACATATCGATAACTAATCAATCATCTATAGCCGTCGTAGTGTTATCGATAACAAATTATATAAAATCATGTGAACCTTCTACAAATCAGTTAGAAAAGGCATATCACGTACATCCTTAACATCTTTATGTTGCATATAGCTTAATGTGTACCTTCTACAATTTGGATTTTCGCTATATACTGATATTGGCCTCAAATCTACCCTTTTCCTTCCAAATTCGTAAAATATGTATTTTTAATGCATAATGAATGTCATTATCTCATGATATAGATAGTCCATCTGCAAAAAGATTGAATAGGTTCTTATAGTACGACCCATATTCCGGTCCAAGCGTTTGCAATACCAGTTCTTCGTAGGGTTCAGGTAATCTCGTAGTCGAGCATTCTCCACCAGAGCGCTCTTACTTGTTTAATTTTATATTTTGTTATTTTCGGGTTTCTTTTTTTTTTTTTTTTTGTTGTTAATGTAAAGGTGCGTCTGTGTCTGGGGCGGCGCGTCTTTGTGTTGATTTTTATGGACGCATCGCTCATACGCCGGATGGGCTGTGGCGTAGCAATTTCTCGCGTGCGGCAGGTAAAGTCTTAATTGAATTTGCCTGCCAAGCGTTGGCCTGGTAACGCGATTCGCTGAGCAGAGCTTCCTGCTCAGCAGCAATACCCACCTACGCCCAAATGTATATAAGAGCATCGCGCATACGTCACGTATGCCCAAATGAAATTGTATTCATTTTTATGAAATTTTGATGAGTAGATTTGAGGAAAGTGTGCCACTTTAAGGCTCACAGCGAAATGGAAGAACTTAAAAGCAAGAGCTTAATATTCATTTATTGATAGCTTGCTAAAGATAACTTCCCAGCCCCACTCACTCTCTCTCTCTCCCCCTCGTACTCTGCTGAGGCTGAAACTGTCTACTCAGCCATAAACAAGATTTGTTATAAATGCGAAAGCTCAACGCATCGTAAATGTCGAAGGAAAAGGTATCCTGTCCAGGAGCAGACCCGTCCAACACCTAAGCGGCTTGAGGTTTTGCTTTATGGCCAACTTATCGGACATCTCTGGCCGGATTAGCTGACTGCCTGACTGTCTGGCTATCTCGCATCTCTGCCGAACTTTGTGTTTGCATTTTGAAATTGGCTCAATGATTTCTTTTTTGTGGTTCGGGTTTATGACTGAGGGCAATAAAAAAAGTTTCCATTCGTTTTTAATGCTTATTTGACAAGAGAACATCGCGTGCTCTCTGGCAATTCATCATATCGCCTGGAGCTACTGAACCTTAGCCTTAGCTCTACCCGTTGTCTCAAGAATCAGCTGTCATAGGCCATATAAGAAATAAGAAATTCCCCAACAGTTTTTCTCCACCCACTCAATGCGCGCTTTGATTAATTGTTTCGGCCATGTTTCAGCTTGTCCAAGTAAAGAACCTGTGCTTCGGGGCTTTCCGCATACAAAGTATGCAAAAATGTTGCGCTTCAACTAACTGAGAATTATTAAGTAATAAGATCCATATCGTGGTATACACACATATATATATGTACATATATTTATTGTTATTTATCTATATATGTATACAACGTCGCTCGTTACACCCTGAAGATGCTATGTCCGTATAATTAAGTCTGGGGAACATAATACTCGGAGTAATAACCGCACGGATGCTATAATCGTAGTCGTTTTAGCCAGATTCTACTGTATTTTGCTTGATATAACCTTTAGAAATAAGTATTCCGGCTTCTTCAGCTTCCCAGACCTCTTTAGTCTATACTTATCTCTTTTCTCTTTTCTTACAGAAAAGCATGTTCGATCCTTGCAGCATATAAACGAATCTGGTAAGTACATATTTAACTCCTATTGACAGATTATTAATAAATAAAATATTGAGAATATAACGATTGCATTCAGCTTAAGCTTTAAATAACTTCAATTTCAATGTAACTTCAACTACTGCAATGACATTTATTATCAGACTATCATACTCATCATACCCCAATACTTTTCTCAACTCCTCTTCTCATACTGGCGTTGCCATCCTGTTAAAATGGCCTAACCAGGATGCCAGACACTACGACAAAGCATCACAAGTCGAGGGCCCCAATAGCTTGTGCTTGATTTGAAGTTAGTTTTAACTTTACTCTAATGTCCAATATATAAAGAGATTTGTTTTTACATATCTTTCCTGCTAATCTATATAGAATAAATCTGCTCTAGCCGACAATCAGTGTTGCCAACCCTGTGGGGCTTGCAGAAGCTCAGATCAGTTGATCAAAAGAGTTTTGATTTTAGTCTTGGCAAATAAAGGGCTCTGAGTAAAAGAATGCTGAGCCTACATTACTAAATTTTAGCGATCGAGTGAATAAGATTTCATTAATCATCTCATATAATTCACTTATCCAAGTGCAGCATTCGCCTGGCCCTCTCTGAGAATCTTCTTGGTGAGAGAGTAGCTTAGCAAACAGCTGAGTTTATTACGATGATCTATGGATCTTTCTGTCTGATTCATAATTGCTTGAGTTGAAACGATGTATTTAAACTTATACTGAACTCTAATAATTTTCTGCATAGCTTTCATTCTTCTCTCTCTCTCTCTCTCTATCTCTCTCTCTCTCTCTCTCTTTCTCTCTCTCTCTCTCTCTCTCTCTCTCTCTCTCTCTCTCTCTCTCTCTCTCTCTCTCACTGTGGAGTAGAGAGCACAAGTAATCTACTCATGTTCCTCAATAGAGCTGGGAAACCATCGATGCAACCATCGATTCTATCGATGGACTTTAATTTTTATGATATATCGATGGACTTTTGTCGATCTCGATATATCGCCGCTTTGAGTAACAAATCAAACAAATTTTCTTTTGTAACAAAATAATATTTATTTTTTGCGTGCTTGATCTATTTTTTGGAAATTTAATAAATAGTTGACAAGCATAGCATACGGACATTGTTAAACATTGGTAGTTCCTCTTCAACATGGACAAGAAAAAAATGTCAATCAATTTATTTTTTTGAACAAAAATGAATGGCTGTTCCCTGAAAACAATGAGACTAATTAATATTTTAGTATTATTTTACTTTAGTAAATATTGAATATTTACTATATCTTTATTAATTTGTTATAAAAAAATTTTTTTTTTTTTTAATTTGTTGATAAGAAAGAAAATGGATCTCTTTTATATTTAAGTTATCTTTAAAATCGTTATGTTGAATTTGTGTTATGTTTTGGAAATGAAAATTTAATTAATTAAACTTTTATATTTTCTCTATATTTGTCTATATTCCTTATTCTTATTCTGTAAATATGTGCAAGGAAAGTATTAAATTACAAGTGCATTATTTACATTTATTTCTATTATGAAAAGTACGACTTTTATACAAAAAAAGTTTAAAATTTAAAAGGAAAAATTTTTCGATGGAACCATCGATATAATCGATTATTTTTTCCATCGATGGTAAAACCATCGATGGAGCCGTCCATCGATGGTTTCCCAGCTCTATTCCTCAACTCCATCAATCGTTTTTTCATGTTCCTCTGCTCGTCTCTCTCCTTGGCTACACTGGCCTCAGCCTCAGCTTCAGCTGACCCCAACACCTTGTTCACAATAGTCTAATGCATGCAAAAAACTTGAAAAGCTCGCAAACATACACATTTAATTATGCTCTCATATGGCTTGCTGCTCCACTACTGCAAAATTTAATGTCGAGTTAATTTCTCAATTTACACGCAAAGGGTCGGGCCGAAGTATGACTGCAGGGGCGGGGGGGACAGAAGCCATATGAAATTGTTCATGCGGAGTTAAGAAACATGGTGAAAACAACACACAGGAGAAGAGAGGAGAGAAATTAAAAAATATGTGTGCAAATGAATAAATGAAAAAAGGAACAACAACGGGCAGCTAATTAAGCTCGAGCTGCTGCATAATTTTTCAACCGCAAACCGCAGCAACGACAGAAAGTTGAAGATTTGCGGCAAATGGGAACGCAACCCACAATCAAAATATAACAAATATGTAAAAAATGTGAAAAGAAAAAAGAAACTAAATAAAAACATTAGCGAAATACACGAAAATGTAAATTTATTTTAATGCGCTGCACGCTGCAAGTTAGTGGCTGCCATTTGCATTCATTTCATATGCATTTCGTGGTGCACCAACAAGTTGGCCACAGTTCACCCCTCACCCGTCAGGCACCGGCCACCAGACATCTGCCTCCTGCCACGTGCCGCCAGCTAACGCACGCAAAACTTTGGCTCGAGAGCGTCTAGCTGTGCGTCTGCGACTCCGACTCCGACTCCGACTCCTGCCAGGCCTTGCCACTAGAACGAGGGCTAGAAATTTATACAAATTTATGCTCCAGCTGCGTACTACCAATTGTCGACCAGCAGCTCAGCTCAGCTCATTGCGTGGCAGAGTGCTTGGGTAACGCCAAAGCTTTGCATTTACCGAGCTGAAACAACTATTCGCATGTATTTTCGGTTAACTTTTCATAGGAGAGGTTAATTTCCTCAAAAACATTTTCTTACTAAACACAAAGAGAGACTTTTTGCATCAGCAGAGTCGGGAAAAAGTTTTAAAAAGTTCATTTGAGTTGTCTCTCAGTGAATATTGTAGCCTTGAGAATCGCAAAGAAGGGTGGTTGGATTTCAGAAAGAGGGAAAACTAAACTGAAAATCTGTTAAGCAAACATATATTCTTTTTCTCGCTTGCAATCGATCAGTAAGTGTGCTATAATCGGGAGTGCCCGACTAGAAGACACCCTGAACCCTCTGATGGGCAGATTTTGCAATCAGTTTGCTTTTAAATATTTTTTTGAAATCATAATCAATAGGAATATAATCGTCATGACTTGCATATTTTAAATACGCTTATATGGAGAAGGTATCCAAAATTACACGAAACTACAGAGTAAACCTCTATCCTCTTGCTCTTATTCAAGGTGTATTTAAAATACGAAGCCAAACTATCGATTTTTATCGATAATATGGAAATAAGATGAGCTATAGGAAAAATATACTGCGTAAAATATGCATATACAAAAGCTTAGATTTAAAATTTCGTCTTTACAATATCACTATGAGAATAAGAATGGATAGGTGGACGGACAGACGAATTAATACACGGATGAGCAGACAGAAGAATAAGCAGAAAGTCAGGCAGAGCAATAGACAAAAAGATAGACAGAAGGATGGATAAAAGGATGAATAGGCAGAAGAATGGCCTGATCAAGAATATGTCTCCACGACTGCACCTCTACGGCTCTACCTGCACAGCTCCTTCTCAATGCCTTCTCAACCAAGCCTAAATCTCTTCCACGTCTCCCACCTGACGCCTCCCCCGTCTTTACGCCTTCCCATCCACGCATTCTCCTTGTAGCCTCTTCCTCCACGCCTTCTCCTTTACGCCTTCCCCTCCACGCATCCTCTTTGTAGCCTCTTCCTCAACGCCTTCTCCTCCCACATGCATTTCCATTCAACCAATATACCCTGATTTCCCAATTATCCCCATGCACGCCTCTAGTTGTCGCCAGTTGACGTATTGCCGCCAATGTTGACATTAGACCAAACTATTAGTTAACATCTAGTTAAAACGCTCCGCAATGCAAAAGCCGCTGTCAACAGTCGCTGGCCAAAACGCAAACAGTTTCACTTGGCCAACTGCACTTTACTGGATGTTGCTTGCATATTATTTTAATTAGCAACTGTCGCTCAAAGCAAACGCCAGCAGCAGCAGCAGCAGCGGCAGCGGCAGCAACTGGCGACAGCAACAACACAACATCAATTATAATAACTGCAATAACAACAGCAGCAGCAACAACAACAACAACAACAACAACAACAACTGCAGCAGCTGGCACAAAGTGTCGTCTGGCTGTCTGGCCTGGCCCGAGGGTAGATGTTGGTGGGCGTCTGCCCTCTCGTTAGCTGAGAGCAACAGCAGCTGCAGCGCTGCATAAAAGCTCGCGCTGGACAAGGATATCTCACACTCAGCTCGCTAGCCACTCACACACCTACACACACACACACACACACACACACACACGCGCGAAAATTCACACGCAAGCACTCAGCGCATGACTCGCGAAATGAGCGCTTAACAGGAAACAGTGTGTTTTTTTTTCTGCTCACTCTATACCCTGGAGACTGGTCAAATGCTGGGGTATATTAGCTAGCACACATATTTGGAACACTTGGAGGAATTCGTGCTCTTGTGACCCGCTGACAGGGCATCCCACAGTCGGGTCTGCCGTCCAGTGCAGCTTTCATTTATTACTTTTTGTTTGTGCTCTTGCCGTTACCTAGCGCCTCATTTGGCCAGGCGTTTTTGCATGTCACTTAAGCAGCACTAACCACACCCACCACTCGCACACACGCCCTCACCTGTGCCGCCCCCTTGGCCCGATGAAGCGGCACGTTGGGGCTCAGCGCGTGCAGCAGGAGCTGCCTGAATCCGGTTCTTAATTTAATTTATGGCACAGCCGAGCTGCTCGCCAGCCCATAAGAAATTGGTGTTAAAGGAAGGAAACGAACCGAATCACTCGCCTTTCATTGTTCGCTGCTCGCTGCTCGCAGGGAAATCACTTCAAGTCCCACTCTAGATGCTGATCAAAGGCTCGATTATTCAAATATTGTGCTTGGCATAGCTGAAAGTGCTTTCTGACTGATTGATGTGTCCGACTGCTGACTGGAAAATCCTTCTCCTTCTACGAGCTCTCGGTCTCGGTCTGTCAACTATGAAGCCCAGCTCCTTCTTGGAGCTGTCGGACTGTCGACCATAGAAACCCTGCTCCTTCTTGGAACTTTCGGGGTGTTGCACTGCCGACTAGAAACGTTTCCTTCTGCTTGGACTGAAGCCCAACCGAGAACCTTGACTCATTCCGCATTAACTTTCCAGATGGAGCACTTCTACATACGTTATCCACGTGAGATGATTCAAAGAGGAGCCACTCATGGGATCTACCTAAAAGAATCCTCCAATAACATTTACTGATCAATACAATCTTTATGCTATAGACTCTGAATCATTTCTGCTGAATGAGAACTACCTCGAGTCTCGAGTCTCGAGGGTTTCTCGAGGGAAGGGTCCTCAGCCTGATCTCAGCTCTAGATAAATGCAAAACAGATTGAAGTGGCATTAGTCCAAAGAGCCAACAGAGCAGAGCTCGGGCCTTGACTGAGGAGTTCAGTTTGACCCGAATAATTGGCAAAGTTTTTGGCAAGATCTCTGAACAACTCTCAGGGCTAGACAATTACCGGCCGCTGCCCTGTTGGCCCGCATGGCCATTCCATTGTGGGCCATCAGTGAGTGGGCGCTGCCAAATATCACAAACAATTTGTGGGCCATGACTGGCCACAAGGCAAATTGGCCACACGGCAGCGTTAACCGAGTCTGATTAGATTTTGCTTTTAAACGTTTTAGCAGCAACTGCTGTGGCTGCTGCCGCTGCTGCTGCTGCTGCTGCTGCTTGCGGCCCTAACACCGCCACTTTGTCATGGAAAATCCAATCAGGTGGCTGTTGACAAATGGCTTATGGCACGTGCCTATGCCGCTCTGCAGTGCGCCCAACTGTCCCTGCCTGCACAATAGGTGAAGTGGGCATGGAAGTGTGAGTGGGAGTGGGAGTGGTGGCAGTGGGAGCTGGAGTTGGAAAACCATTTGCCACTTAGCAAAAGTTTCAAATACAATTTTAACTAGAAGAACAACAGACAGCGAGCGAAACTTTCCTGCAGGCCAAATGCTAAAAGTAAGCCGAGCCCGTGCCCAAGCCCAAGCCCAAGCCAGCAGATGGAGGAGCCCTGGAGTTGGGAAGATGCCGCGCAAAAAGCGAATGAAAAATGTGCAACAACAACGAGCAGAAAAGCCAAATGAAAATGTAGCTGTAGCTGTAGCAGTGGAAGAAAAGTCATGAAAAAAACGCTTGAAAATATGAGTTGGTGTGCATGCGAAAAGTATAAATTAAGTTGATAAAGTTCGCCGCGGCCAAGTCGAGAGTTGAGATAGGCGAATCCCCTATCTGGATCTGGACAGCTGGGAGCAACTTGAGAAGCAGCAGCAGCAGCAGCAGAAGAAGTAGCAGCAGGAGGAGCAGGAGCAGCAATCAACAATACTTTGTACAATTGTAATTTTTCACAGAGGGGCAACAAAATGCCAAATGTAAATGAAATAAATAAGAAAACTGTCAGCTGCCCGGGCAGCGGTCAAGGTGTCACGCCCACAGCGCCCACTGCGCAGAGCTGAAAGTTTAAAACAAAATAAAATAAAAACAAAGAGAACAAAATGCCAGCAGAGCACAAAAGCAAAAAATAAAACAAAAAACGTCGCGACGTCTAGTCAAATTGCAAATGATTTGGCTGAAACCCAATCAGCGGGTGTCCAGTTGCTGCTCCTCGACTCCTGGCTAACTTGACTCTCCCGCTCTTCCCCGCCCATCCTCTCACTCCGCAATGGAGGCCATTGACACATGCCAAGAGCCATCACACCAATTGGCAGCAGCAAGCGAACGGCTCATGTTTGCCTTTGTCGCCAAACTCTTTCTTTGGGCCACTCGGGTTGGAGAAGATGTCGCGTTGTCCAACACTGGACAGAGACTTTGTCTAGATGAAGACATATTCGAATCACAGCAGTTCTCATAGGCAGCTCCATATGGAATAGACAAATTTAATGACGAAAAGTCGAGTAATACGTATTGATCAAGGTTTATTGGTGTAAATGAGAGATAAACTTCAAGATATTTGTATATATACAGAGACTTGAGGTTAGTAACTTAAGTAATAAAAGATATTGGCTTTGATGATATTAACATTTACCTCAAGATATTTTTATGATCATATCTGTGACTAAAACTGATGGAATATCCTTCATATCCAATAAGTTCTTGAATGTTCAATAAGCTTACGAATATTTAATAAACATTTATCACCTGATCTTTTGTCAATTTATTCGCTGTAGGAAAAGGTTATGATATAATAATATTATTTTTAGAAATACATACATAATATTTAACCAGTAAAGAGAAAGTATATGATATACAAGGCATACTTCGTTTATCGATCATAAATTTCTATAACAACAAACGATACATCAAGAATGAAACAACAACAAATATACAATGTATTATGCAACAACTAGCACGTAGTGTAGATGAATGATAACCCGTACTAGGCTGTTTATATTAGGCTGATCCATACTTCCTTTAAATTAAAAATATATATTTATTTTATATATTTATTTTAATATTGGCGATAATAGTTCTTTTGCTTCAAGTAGCTTTGTTGACATCACAAATGGCTGCCTTGAGTCTGTACGGCGTATTGGGTTCGTCTCGGCCTAAAAAAAGATATAGGGTTACCAGATGGGTATACCGAATATGGACAGCCCTGTACATGAGCGTGGCCCAGACTGTCTGGGTGTGAATACCCTCACATAAATACATATCTATACTAAACTCAACTTCATCACAGTCAGGTATATTCATGCACTCAAGCAACAGCTTCATTAGGTCAGCTAGGCGATTCACTTTTGTCGCAATTCATGCTTATTTTATCTGTATATATTTATATCTGTAAATACCCAAATATATTTAGTATTCGAAGAATGATTATTATTTCATAAAAATAAAGTTGAGCCGCTCTCGCTCGCACGTCAGAGTGCAGCAAAGGCGGCTTGCGGCAATGACTGGCATTTGGTATTTGTTTAGTGGCGCGCAGTTCTTTCCGTTGAGTGTTGTCGGTGGCGTATGTGTAATGCGTTTAAGGGTAATTAAATTGTGGCGCATAGTGCGCGTGTGTGTGTGAGCGGGGAGGGAGAGGCAGTGTGCTAGGTGTCTCAGGCAGAAAACGCAATTCATCACGGCACGCAGCTAACATCGTAATCCACTTTAGCAACTAATTGTCATTACAACAATTGCAATGAATATGATTATGATGATGACTATGATTATGATTATGATGATGACTATGATTACGATTACGATTAAGATTAAGATCAAGATTATGATAATTAAGCACGGCCACGCTTGTTTTGGCTGGCAGCAACTTTTGGCTAATGGCTTCGGTGTAAACTTATTCTTGCGTTTGGCTTTTTGAGTTGGGCTCGGGAAAGCAAAGCACTTTGCCCACAATATTTTACAACTAATTAGGGATAATTACCAGCCATTACACAAAAGCCTTTCCAGCCTTGAAAGTTGAAGACAACTGTCTTCACTGACTCTCTGACTGACTGACTGACTGACAGATTTTTGGGCATGGCCATGTGATTCGGGCCACCTTAGCTAAAAATACGTGTTGGATCCGTTGAGAGGAGCTCAGGCACTAGCACTCATTTGTCGTTGTTGTTGTTGTTGTTGTTGTCTGTTGATGTGGGAGCAGATGTCAAAATAGTTTGGAGCACATTCGCATCAAATTTTGCCATTTAGTTTTGAGTTCATTTCCGCAGCATATCGAAGCGAATGTCGAATAGATAAATTTATCTACACTCATCTAAGTCGAATGTGCATAAAGATATATCAGTATGATTGATTACACCACTTAAAGTGTGCACTCAGCACTAGAGAAGGAAAATATATCGATCTAAGCTAGTCTCATATGTTTTTCTCTTCTTCGGTTTGCAGGGTATATGTCAGGGCAAACTATTAAAGCGAGCTGGGTCTGTTTTCATTGGTTAACTATTTTTTTTTTTTTTTTTTTTTGCCTACCTGAATTCTTATTCAAAATCCAATCTGAAAGTTTTGAGTGTGTGACCGCAACAGAAGATTAAAATAATATACGTACATATATTCCCATCTGCACGAACTAAGAGGTAACCGAATGCGTGCGTGTGTGTGTTTGCATGTGCGTGTGCGTGTGCAGTTGCCATGTTTTTAATCCATTTCAAGACACTTATGTTAGCTTTCCTGTGAGCTTAGCGTGTACTGGGTGGCAACTGCATTCGCCTTGTTTCAAGTTCTTAGTGCCTATATATATATGTAAGTGCTAAGGCTCTTAAATAGAAGATACATACCGAACATAACTGAAACTTGAACTGAAGAAATCAACTTAAATTTAATTATATTAATTTACATTATAATTATATAAATCTATGCACAAATGTATGCCAAATTACAAATATTTGATGCTCTGTACGAAACTCAAAAATACGTGTGTATGTACATATATGTAATATGTGTGGGTATGAAAATTAATTATGATTTATTACTCTCAATATGCGCATACATATAATGAGCTGCAGCTCAGTTGAGCAGGTTCAACTTTTTTGAAAATTAAATAAGTTATATCCCAACAAGGGGACACATTTTTGATGTTTTGGCGAAATAAATAACAATTATATTAAATCAAAAGTTGCGGACCTTTCCCTTGTCGTGACTGATTAAATTGTTTATAAACTAAATTTAAATTTAAATTGAAGTATTCGTTGATGAAATGTAACTTTTTTAATATCCCAAAAGCTCAAACCTATTCAAATGAGCTGTACTGTATGTGGTCATTAAAATACAAAATATGCATTTGCAATTTTCGCATTGTAACGATATTAGTTCAGTCTGCCCCATTCCTGATTGGCTGCCGCTGTTGCAGTAGTATTAGTGTACGCTTGCAAACTATTATTCGAGTGAGTTTGCGCCTTAGCTGCAAGCTGCAATCGACGCTCTATGAGAGAGAGACAGAGATGAAGATATTTGTCCTTTATCGTAGCTCCAGTTGCTGGCGAGCTGAAGCGAGATGACTATTCAAGCCATTAGATCAGAGTCGTTAAAATTGTCAGTGGACGAATGGAAAGTGAGTGGAAATTGGCGCACTGAAAAAGCAAATTGTGAATGAGAAGAGCAAATCGACAAATCGTTATTAAGCTCAGTTGTCAAAGTATAAAATGAGAGTTTGACATAAAGTGGAGTACATACATATGAATTTATGTTCAATATACTGCTGCTACAATTTATTTACGAGAGAGCTATAAACTGTTCCTTTGTATACAAGCATACATATTGACATTTCAAAGAGCCTGATTTTAAATAATTGATGAAATAGATGAAAGAGAATAATTACCATTCAGGTGTATGACTCTTTCTGATATAATGCAGGGGACAGATTTCATATATATATGTATATACATACATACATAAAAAAGGAGAAACTTTTGCTCTCATCGTAGCTGAAAATTCATTATTCGGTTTTGGTTTACGCAAAGCTTTTGACATATTTTACAATTACGTTAACTTTCATTCATTAGATTGAGTTACGTGAAGTTATAAAGCGTGTGTGCGCCTCAGCCCATCATCGACGAACTTCCGAAACTTTGTTAATGCTCGCACTTGATGGGAATCATTCACGCCTTCATTGCGGCTCGGCCGGACCACATGGCCCAGGGAGCATCTTTTGACTACATACATATACATATATGTATACGTACATATGTATACTGTGCTCGTAAATGCGTGTGTGCGTAAACTATAACAACAATAATAACAACAATGAGTTAGCATCTTCTACATTACAGCGATGGGCCCCCATAATACCCCCAAAATGCCCTGGCCCATCACACTTTGCGTAGATTAGGCAGGCAAGCAGCCAGTCAGCTATCCAGCCAGATGCTGACTAAGCAAAAAACTTCTTACAGGAGACACACGTCTAAGATTACACGCACACCCTCGCGCACACAAACACACACACCCATGCAGACACACACATACACCCATCTGGGAGCTGCTGCTAGCTGCTGTTTCGATCAGAATGCCAACATCCTTTCAATCTTGGGCTCGAGCAGGGGTCGTGCCTGGTTAGGTTTTAGTGCGAGGGCGTAGAGCAAAAAACAAAATGGCGGCTCACGTTCGACGCTTCACTTAATTAAGCGCCTTTTTGTCTGCTGTAAGTTGATAATTGAGGTTTTGCCGGTTTCCAGTAAAAGTTATTGCCCCCAAGAACCCAAATAGCAAAAGTGGCACAACAAAGGCGCTCACGGCCATTTGCAGTAACCTGGCTGGCGAGGTGGGGGAGGGGAGGGTTGGCTGGTGCAAAGACATACGGACAAGACGGACGGATGCTCGGCTCCAAATAAAAGATGCTAAGGCCCAGGCCAAAAATAAAACAACAGCAGCGAAAACTAGAAAAAGACGGCGAACCAAATATGAAATATAGCCGAGAAGCGGCAATATGAATTTCAAGACAGCTGCCCAGATGACGGTGCTCGCTTGCCCCATAGCCCCCATCAAATAATAATAATAGGTAATAGGAAAAATATATAAGAATTTCTATATAGCTAACGAGAGTCCAGAAATTGATTTAAATATATATTTATATGTATGCAAATTTATTGATAGAGAGAAAAAGAGGGGAGAGAGCGAGAGAGCTGAATCGAATATTCAACTCATATATAAATATATTTAATACAGAATAGTAAAGTGCAGCTCAGCCATTGCTGTTAATTCACATATAGAACTTGACTTACAACCCTAAGAGCGACTAGCTAGATTACAGCTGCTTTAAATACATTTAGTGAAAAATCTATCACGTCTAAGAATGATGCCTCAGTTTGATGTTCTGCATTTATGCATATTTCCACTTGCATAATCTGATTATGATGATTGCAATGACCTTTGTTTGAGCTGCTTGACAGCCAACACGTCGGATTCGCTTTAAAAACAAGTGCTGGAAATGAATAGCACAATGTACTCGTGCTCCAGCAAGGTGGGGAATCATGGGGGCATTCGGCAGGGGAAGGGAATTAAATCTCTGGTCAGCAAATGCCGGGCAACTACTTATATGTGACTACATATCCAGTGCTCGCTATTTGCGGAGGCCAAACGACTCTATTGCTGCGGCAGGGGCCATAAAAACATAATCCACATAAAGCTTTTAGCACACACTCGCACACCAGCCGTGGGAATTGCTCTGCTTGTTATATAAAAATTGCTGCTGGCTCTTAAGCTGCCATATCATTGCATATCCGCTGACCGCCCGTGCTGCCCACTGACCGAACTCCGTTACCACCGCCAGCACCGCCAGCACCACCGCAGCTGCCATTGACCTAGTCAACTGGTTCAGGCAGCCAAAGCAGTGGCTTACGAAATTTTAACAATCCCAGTGCCACATAGCCTAGCCAGCTGTCGCATGCTTTTTCACATCAAAAAATGAGCCAAGTTGAACAAAAAATGAGGCGAGAACTGAGACCAAGGGAGCTCCTTTGCATGCGATATCATTTTGATAAGTATTAATATCTCTATGTATTTAACACAGCAGCTAAACTGAACTATACTTTGAATTTAAACAGCAGATTCTATTTGCTCAATTCGCTCATTCATGATTGGCGGCCATTGTCTTGCAGTAGTATTAGTGCGAAGCTGAGAGCCAAAAGTTAGCCGAGTGAGTTTGCGTCTTATTTGCACACACAAACGTCACTCTGTGTGTGAGAGAGTGAGACAACGGTAGCTGTTGCTGAGCTTAGTCCCGGCTGCTGTTGGGTGGGAGCGAGATGGCTATTCAAGCCATTCACGCAGGATCGTTTGAGTTGATTTGTTAGTGGAGAAAGCGAATAGTCTTCTCTTTGTTGCTCGCATGCAAATTACAATTCTGGGAGAGCATACAGCATATTCATTATTGGGCGAGACTGTAAAGTATGCATTTCGAATGCAAGTTGGTCAAAGTAGATGTGATATACACACATATATAATTATAGGTGTGCCTTAATACAAAGAAGCATTGATTATGTCAAGTAGTTTGTTGAACCACATTCTTATAAGTCAATTTTCTTATTAGAAACGAAATTCTAATTCTAAAATTGGTTTCTCCTAACAAGTCGACAACTTATAAAAACAATACAAAAATGGTTTAGAGTGATATTCAATCAGGTAACTAAAAAATATAACGGAAAGAAAACAAATTTCAAATATTCGGGAAAACCCAGCTTGAACTCGAAAAACATTTTGATTTCGATTAGAAGCAACAAATCTGTAGCCAGTCTGACCCACATTTTATCTTTTATAACATGTTGAAAGAACATTTTATTATGCGGGACTCTTCCATTTCTCAAAAGCCAAAGAAAAAGGAAAATAAAATCGAACTTTAAACTTTCAGTTCAATTTATTTTTAATCCAATAAAAATCAGCAAAGTGCGAGGCGTGCTGAAGCGCGAAAGTTTCGGATAGGTGAATTTCGGGACTGTAAGCTACGATATGGGATCTGGGTGTAAATTGAAGTTGGCGGGGCCGGCAGGTAGATTATTGAGCGTCAGAAGCTTTGATTGAGCTACGTGTTGATGGGCTGACAGCCGGCGTGCTGGCAAGGCGTTTGGCAGCCGCTCGATGGCAGTGAAAGTTGTGCTTCAATGATAAAATGCGCAACATTTCGAAACACATCTTGGCAACACACTTTAATTTACCACAAACACACGTACACACACATACGCACACAGAACCGTCACACACGAGTGTTAAAAAATCTGCCTTGAAACTGTTGACAACTAAATAATTTTTCGGTTCTACTTGGGCTGCATTTTTGGTGGCTATGGTCTGAATTATTGCATGAGATTTTCATGCTCCGTCCGCCATGAAACGAGATACACACTTACACACACACACACACTCTCACTCAAACAGCTTTTGATGACGATAACAAGAAAAGCGAAAGGCAAAGCCAACACATCGATACCAGGCGAAAGTTGCTTCTCGTATAACACAGAACCAATCGCATATTTAATGCGAGACCTACATTCAGCACATACAAGAGAGAGCCTGAAACTGTCACATACACACACGCACACACAAGCACATATGTGTGAAGACACCTTGTTGATTGTAACAACCACAAACATCACTCATGAGTCCACAACATGAAGCACAACATCCTGTGCTGGGACAGGTCTGTGGGCATTCGGGGTGGTACCCACACGGTTTATAAATACTCTGGTTTTTTTTTTACAACGTTACATTTCTTTCTCCCTCTCTTTTTCCCTCTGTCTCTCTATGGTCGCCCCATCCTCTGCCCACGTAGTTTTGTTGCTGTGAACTCGGGAAGCGACTGTTTTCCTTTTGATTTCTCTGTGGTTGCTTTGGCGCCAAGGCAATCACAAATGATATGCAATTCCAATCCTTTGATACCCTGCACTGAATCTCTATACCCAAAGGGGTATATACTTTATTCGAAATATCATAGCAACGCTTGAGTTTAAGTTGAAATATATGTAGCAGACAGAAGGAGGTGTGGCAGACCCTATAAAGTATATATTCTTGATATCCATACCCATCTTAACACTCATATTTATAACTCATATTCATATTCATATTCATATTCATATTCATATTCATATTCATATTCATATTCATATTCATATTCATATTTCATATTCATATTCATATTCATATTCATATTCATATTCATATTCATATTCATATTCATATTCATATTCATGTTCATATTCATATTCATATTCATATTCATATTCATATTCATATTCATATTCATATTCATATTCATATTCATATTCATATTCATATTCATATTCATATTCATATTCATATTCATATTCATATTCATATTCATATCCATATCCATATTCAATTTCAAAAATGTATTCAGTCAACAATCTTACGAGATACAGGGTATTTGTCAGTCTATACTGTGGCTTCTGCTATGTTTGCTTCTTTGAAATTGAACTTTTCCTTTCGGATTCGCGTGTCAGCGACAATTTTGAAAATCGAATAGTTGCTGGAGCCAAAGTTTATTAGCTCTGATTGAATATATATATATATAAACGTGTATGAGTGTGCGTCGTGTGTGTGTGCATGTGTGTGCGTGTGTCTGCGCTTTAAAATTGAGTTTGTGTTAAAGCTGATGTGTTCAATAAATAATAATAAGAGGACCTATGCTTTTTATCAACATCGCCAATTGACATTCATTGAATGCGAAAAAGGCTTTTAAAACGTCACCCACGCCCCCACTTAGTGCCTGTCAGTGGCCTCTGCCCCTGCCCCTGCCTCTGCCTCTGCCTCTGCCTCTGCCTCTGCCGCTGCCTGAGGCCACTCGACAATAGTGCGCCGTGGGAGTTGGAGTGACATCTGTCTGGGGCAACTGTCCCAGCAGTGGCAAGCGCCCGGGTCCTGGCTAGGCAACTAGTCAGATGTCATGGCCTCATCCAGCCAAGCCGGAGTCTCTGGCAAACACCTTAGGTGCGTCAGGTGCGCCGACTGCGCCAGGTGCACGTCCTTGTCGTGCTTGGTCATGGCGCGTGTGCAAGTCAAATTATGTGGAAATAAATTATGGCCCGCACGCTGCGACCCAAATGGAAGCTGGGCACGAAGCTGAACCTTTTGACAGCCGGAACAGCCGTAGCAGCCCGAGCAGCCCGAACAGCCGGAACAGCAGGCAACAGGCGGCGCACAGCGGGCCTCGCACGCAGTCCACGCACTTGGACTCATTAGCTGGCATCAGCTAAAAACAAAAGCCAAATGCGGCATATTATTAATATTTGTGCACATTTCGCTTTCGCCTTTGCCGTTAATTTGTTATGGATTAGCTTTAAATAACTTTTTCCCCACACACGCACACACACACACACACACACTTACCAGCACACCCTCACACCATCACTCTCTCTCTGTCCCTCACACACACACACACACATGCAATGAGTTCAGTTCATACTTCATCCACCATTCAGATTGCGTATACGCCGTGTCGTTCTGTGATTTATATGCTCAATTAACAGACCGGGCTTCAGGCGGTTAAATGGCCAAATAACTATAATAGCCCTCCCCCTCGAAGCCAACCAAGCTGAGCTGATTCGCATTTCAGTCTCACAATCATTTCAACTGCAAAATTTCATGCAAAAATGATTGTTGTTGCTGTTGCTGTTGGCTTTTTTGTTTTCGAATAGTTTTAAAGCACTTTTTGTTCAATTACCAGCAAAGTTTGTGTGGAAAACGAGAGAAAAATAAATTGTATGCAGAAAAACAAGTGCAGAGCAAGTGGTTGAGCTTTTTCCCACAGATCTGTGAATGCCTTTCCACATGTAAAAGTATCCAGGCCCAAAATGGAGCAAAAAGTTTAACTACAATTTCATTACAATTATTGGCTTCAATGGAGCCAACATAAAACATATGCAGACCTTGATATGATAGTATATATAGAATTTATATTTCCATCCCCATTGAAAATGTTGGCTAGTTGAACATTCTTAAGTTAAAGCTCACAAAGAGCACTGATGATAGTCGATAGTCACGAAGGAGAAAAGTTTTTGTTTGAAGAAGATATTGAAAAGCTAATTTTAGATATTTCTTTTCGTGAGCTATGCCTTACTGTTGATTTGTGTTCACATTTATAACACTTAATTAAATTTTATCGCTCACATTTGTGCATTTCAGATAGATCCGCTTATCGGAAAGAATGCTATGTAGAATAGGTTCTATATAAGAGAAGCATAAGATTGTCTGTAAGCCCAAACACAAGAAAAATTCTCAAGAAAATAAGAAGGCTTTAGTCAAGACTGAACAATTCCAATAATTCTTTGCTTTTTGCCAAATCACAAGACTCTAAAAACTTGAAATCCGCTTGATTATAAACTTAGAGGACAGAGGATGGCATTAAATACGGTATCCAAAATATAAAAACAGAAATCAATATTGTTTAAAATACACATGAACAAACACATATGAAAAGTTTTGAGATTCTATCACTAAAATGTACGATATATATTTTTATAGAGGCATTTTGATGAGAACAATGAACGATAGAACTAAAAAAAAAAATAAGTTATCAATTTTCAAAATTTAGTTTAATATTTGTTCATGAATAAAGTTATAGGATAAAGATTTTTTGATAGAGTTTTAAGCTTTTTTAATGGCATCATCTACGTGTCTGACAAATCATCCACTGGAATAAATATAAATGAGTTTTCAGCTCTGCTCTATTGGTTTAGTTTTTAGATGTTTTTCTTTCCAGCTCATACCAGCGAAATTCATTTGAAAAGATAGATTTGCCTCATAGAAATACATATGTAATGGCTCGGCGAATAGCGAAATTATTAACTGATGCGTGATGTGAGAAAACCCGAGCAAAGCGCCGGGTATGTCAGAGTCATGCACTCCCGAAATTTATTTATGGGTGTGCAATGTTTGATTTCACATTTCATTGACTGCGATGAAAGTATCAAAAACTGAAATGTTTTGCTAATTTGTTTGATCGACTGGCACATATGTATGAATATTTTGTGGGTCAGTAAATGGGCATGCATGCAAGGAATATTGGTTTATTCATGCACAGATTTAATTGGAATAGATATGGAGAGATTTGAGCCCTCTCCCTGAGCACAGCAGCTGGCTAACGAAATTGCAGAGGCAAAGCACAAAAATAGTTGGAGCTGAAATTAAAATTTATGTTTATTTTTCTTTCTATTTTGTTGTTTTTTTTTTTCAGTTTTTTTTTTTTTTCTGCTGTTTCTGCTGCTGCAAGGAGCGAAAGCAACTATGCCAGTAAATTGCAAAAAGAGCGCGTGCTAAAGTTTGTCTTTTATTTTTCGCAGTCTGACTTTACTCGTTTGAAATGGGGCTAAAGTCGTAGTAAAGTTGTGCAAATATTTGCAAAGGAACGAGTTTGAGCAATATTATCTTTCAGCAATTTTATCTGCTCTGACAGTGCAGCAAATGTGATGAAACTCAGACGACACTTTAGCCTTAATATCCGAGAGTAGCTATAAAACAATTACACTGAGAAAAAACTCGCTAGACCTGCTGGCAAGTGGAATGGGGAAATCGATAGATTTTATATACGATTTCTTCAAAATGGAAATAATATTCCTTATTATTGAGATGTTCCTCCCGATCTCTAATAATCCTCAAGTATATGAAATTTCTATGTGAAAGGACAAGCCTTCTTCTGCCTCTACTCCAGACTGAAGTTCATCCAACAGATTTCAGACTATATTATTAGTCTAGTCAGTTAATCGATCTGAATATTCAGTTTTAGTTGTGCTCAATTATAAATTCAGTTCTTCACCATCAAATACAAGAGATATTTTTGTCCATCTCGAAAAGACAAGCCTTCCTCTGCCTCTACTCCAGACAAACTTCGGATCCAACTGGCCTCAGGCTAGAGTATTAGTTCAGCCTGTTAATCATCTCCATATTAAGGTATTACTATAACAAAGTATTTGCTTGCGTTTTCATTAGGTTTATTTCGAACAATTTTCTAGGCATCTCTATCTAAAAAGCAATGCCCGAGTCTTTAAGTATGCTTTTTATTCTGAGCCGTCTGTCTGTCCCCTGGCCACTTAATGCCAACCTAAAGTGCTTTTCATTACTCCCGCTGATTACCCAACTCAGTTGTGTCGCTTTGTGCGTGACCTTCGCCTCGATTTGCTGTCGCGTCTTACCTGGACTCGGAGCCATGGTCTCTCACCAGCCTATCTTAGTTTCTGATGGCAATTTATGGCATTATGCATGGTTGCTATAAATCGCAATCGTGCTGCCTCGAATCGAGGGCTGTGAGTGCTCACAACTAAAACGAATATTTAAACGAATCAGATATGAGTGCACGCACGAGTGCATGCATACAAATGTTGCATCTCCTGTCGAATGGGCCAAGCACTCAGCCATGGACTTTTCCAATTTTTCTGTTTGATTTTCTCGCAAATGCTCGAAACAAAAAAATAAAAAATAAATAAAAAATACTTTTATTCTTATATAGTTGTCGACCACTTTGAAAACAATCTCGGCTGAAGCTTTCGACACTGCCAAAAGGCAGCAGAGTGAAAGTTCTTGCAAGTGCACATTGAACAACTAGAAGATATCCTCTGAATACTCATAAAGTTATGTAAAAGCAACTAAAATGATATTAATGGAAAAAAAATAAAATGAAATACAAAAATTTATATTATATTAAGAAACAATCTAGTATATATAATAAATAATGTTTTTTTTTTTTTTGCTGGTCAAATGTGGAAATTATAATTTTACTTTTTCTTTTCATTTGATAACTGAGCAATTTTTTAGAAATTCGTTCATAAAATAAATAATTTTTTTTTTTTAATATTAAAGTATTCTGGAAATATGTGACTTTAATAACTTTTATAATAAATTTTCGAATTATTGCTGAGTAGTGCAGAAGAAATATTCCTGGTGAGTTTTCAAATAAAAGGGTTGATTCTGTTAGATATTACTGATACTACATCTGAGTGGCTGTCAGCATATATGGTAACATTTTAGTAACATTTAAATAACATAAAAAGAATTCTGCAAAAAACACTGAGAAATGGTTCAGGCAAATATATTTTAGGAAATTGGAATTTGGCGCCATTGAGAAAGCTTATCTATGGGAACTGAGATATTTTTAGAGCTGTGCATGTACTCTCTCTCCCACCCTCAATCTCTCTATCTCTATCTGTCTCTCGACTCCTAACTGGACTCAAGATAACTTAAATATTTGAGCTATATATATTTCGTGCTAAAATATTTAGAGCAGTCATAATATGCCATACAATATGCACTGCATCAGCCATGAGTAGAGGATATGCACAAACACGGTTTCGGATAAGGATACGTAAGGCTACGATGACGAGTATGAAATGCCCGCACACACACACACACACACATGGACACGTACACATGGACACACGCACAGCAATGCACTACTGATGGCCGCCATTACGGTTAAATGGAATTCATGCAACTGCTGAAGCAGCTGCTTCCTGTCGGAACTGCATGTGGATTCCATGTGCGAGTCACTCCACTCCACACACATGCATATGCGCGGCTACGTAGGTGTGTGCGTGTGTGCGTGAATGCTTATATAAGAGAGCAAAATGTTGATGCGAGAATTACTGCGAGATCCGAAATGGAAATCTGCCTGCTAGCTCAACCAGCAAAGGCGAAGCAGTCCCCCTCCAAAAACAAAAAGACCAAAAAAGTGATGCACGACATGGGAACAGTCAACACTGAGTGAAACTCACAAAAGGCAGCGGACATCAGGAATAACTGCAATCAATGTAACCATTCAACAGACACGAGAATGCAAAAAAAAAGAGAAACTATATAAACGATAACAAATATTCTTTAATACTCGAATAGAATATACCCTAACAGAGCACTGAGCTGCACCAACTAGACCTAGGAGTATAAATTTATTGAAAAATGGGCAAAGCTCGTACTTCAAATCGATATTTATCGATGCCATCTCTGTCATCTCCAGTGCCTATGAGGACTTTATCATTCGTGAGCAACTACTCTGTACTCTATGTAACTACCTATCCCAGCTGGAGGCAGCCCTGCTGACCAGCTTGTCAACCTATTAAACCTAACCGTCTGTCTGCAATGACAGCAGAGCTTTACAGCTCAGTCGATTAACCAGGAATTCGCTCTATCCCTGAAATCGATAAATAGAATGCACTGACAATGTTCGTTGTTGCTTTAGTGTCCCGTGCCATGGCTACAGGGTATTAAAACAGAAGAGCAAAGATAAACACGATATGTGGCAACAAAGAGCTTAAACAATGATAAAGCCCAAATGACGACATCTGCTCCTCCTCCTCCGCCTTCTCCTTCTCCTCCCCATCTGCATTCTGCTGTTACTGTTACTGTTACTTTGTGCAATGGCAGTGACAATGTTGATATTGCGTGTCCCGTTGCATGATATCGAATCGCCCACATTCACCATCAGGGTACCGAAATTCCAATATGAAAAGAAAACAGAAATTCGCTTCAACAATTTAAGCTTAACAAATTGATTTACATTTCATGTATAAAATTGGACAATCTGAGAAGGAAAAGTACTTCATGATTGTTCTATTAGTTTCGATGCCTTTCAGAGTATCAATGTTTTTATACCCTGAATCTATTGAAAATATAATTCTGGATAGAATATCCTTGTCAAAATATATGCATCAGGCAGATGGACAATGATAGCCTTCTGTCTGCCCACAGCTCTTTATGAATGGATGTCTACGAGAATTACAAATTTGATAGTTTGTTGTGGTTGTTTTATATAGCATGTCAAGCTTGCTTAAAATAATCAATAACTTTTACAGTTTTCATCTAATCAATTTAAATCCTCTTTAGAGCCAGAGTCTTTATATAGAATTTTTTTGTTATTTTGCATACTAGTCTCATAATTTAAACTCAGTTGCAAACATAAGCAATATGTGAATGAGTTTTTATTTTTACTAATATATTCAATATAATATGCAGATCATGGGCTGCGACTTTCATTTAAATCCGTTGAGTAAAACAAAAGTTATGGAGTTTATTCAAACACCTACTCGTATTGCTTAAGCGTGTTTCCTAGTCGGACGATTAGAGTTTTCGTTACTTATTATATTGCATATATAGCGGACTGCATTTATTGTAAACTGAACAGATCTTAATACATGGGATATATTAGATATGGTAACATATACATATAGCAAATCTAGTATAGATCCTTCTCTGCCCTCCACTCTCCCACTATGTAGTATCTCGTCGCTGGCATACCCTTTCGTGTTACATTGTTTCACTGCTTTTTGCCTGTTCTGGGCCGTCTGTGCTGGGCTCTTCTCGCTGGCTACAAGCAATAATGTATATAGACGAAATAAAGTTTATAAATCATTGGATTAAGATGAGCAGGGTGGCAGGCGAGCATTTATTGGCATTAACCCGAGTTTGTCGACTTCGTTGCTGTCGTTAATCTTAGTTAGCCATCGGCTGGCTAAGCAGCGAAGACCTTCAAGTGGCATCCCAGTGCCATTCACAGTAGCCCTCTCCACCCCTCTCCCTCCGCTCACTGCCGTATCATCAGCTCTTGAGATTTTTACAATCTTACAAATTTTAATTTGTTTTCATTTATAACGCAGCTTGTTGTCCCTTCGAGTCGGTTGCCAGAATCATTTGCCGTTTACATAATTCAGCTTGGCTCAGATATCATTGTTTTTTTTTTGGCTACTGGATTATTTAGTTCTTTTGTTGTTAATCAGTTATGATAGCTTGATAGACCATTCAAAGGGAGAAGTGAGAAGACTTGACTACTTGACTTATATATGGTCTTAATTTACAGCACGAGCTGAGCAGATATACGCAGCTCCAGCTGGAAATGGCAATACCATTCAGCTTATGTCATTTAAAATGCACTTCAAATAATATTTACCAATCAAAGTGATTGGCTAAGCAAACATTACTCAAATTCGATGATAATTTGGAATTTATTGTTGTTCAATTAGCGAGAGTGCAGATAGTAATCCTCTGACGTGGGCGGGTTTGCCATGCATTCATTTTCAGCTAATAGCTATTAGAGTAAATATGTTTTTATATAAATAAAATAAACAACTAAAAACTGAATTTTCCATAAATTTAGCAAAACTTTCAACTCAATCATTTTATATACAAAATTCCGTATATTTGTTGCATTACATATATGTTTTTTCATAGTTTTGTTTTTGGCATCTTCGATGGGAAATGTAAAGCGGAAATATCAGGTCAAGCACCTGCAACACTTGTGCCGTATCAGAGCGCAAAGACAAGCAAATTCGATGAAATCCAGAGCATCGTGGTGTCTGTCGGGCCATTCACATGGACCTGCCTCGCTTTCCATTCACCTATGTGTGGCGCAGTGAATGGGCATTGATTTTGTTATTTATGCATTTGATTTAATGGATTTCTTTGAATTTCCATGTACTTCAGTGCATGCACGTTGCCCCATCCCCCCCATCCCCCCGCTCCCGGCTATCGGCTGAGGCCCACATGGTTTCGGTATGGTTTCCTTTTCGGCTCTTGGCTTCGGCAGAAGATTTACGAGTCTGTGCAGCAGGCAACCAATAGATACAATGGACCAGCGGACGGCCAGTCTCAATTTGTATCCAGAGCTGGTGGAGCAGTGGGCGAGGGGAGTGCGGGGTCTGTGGGAGAGTGAGAGCTCACACATAGAAGCGTCAGCATATTTAATTTAATCGCTGTTCCGCCAGAGACTTGGAAAGTTGTCGCCTCCCCCAAGAAAAAAAAATGAAATGGAATGGGAAAAGGAATTAGATTCAGTTCGATTTGGGCCAACTGCTGACCAGGCCTGGCATTGTTATTGTTTGCTTTATCATTGAATGTTTTGGCCACAAATATTATGATGGCTGGGCCCATTAGCCGCTGCCGGGGGTCAACTGGAACACTTGGCGCTGCTTATATTGTTTACGCGCTGGCTAAATCATTTAGTTATTGTAATGGATGTGGACTCAATTTCAAGTCAGTTATTTGTGCTCTTGACAGGCCGCTTGCCAGTTGCCAGTTGCAAGTGCCAGTGGCAGTGGCAACAGCATCTCACGAGTGATTGAATAGCTCCATGGCTCCAGACCCAGCAAATTGGCTACGTGCCGCAGTTGCCACGCTCCGCACATACCTATCAGGATCAGCTCAGCTAGCCTGTCGTTTGGGCCTGTTCCTCTGTTCGTCTGTTCGTCTGTTCGCCTGTTGGCTTTGTTTTTAGCTTTTAGCCACGCCAATTGATTAGCTTCTCACTCGCATTTGATTGATGACACCTTTTCCGCCAAACACGTGCCGCGCACAAGCAATTATTTCAACTCTCGCTCTCCCCCTCTCTTCCTCTAGCTCTCTCTCTGTTAGACATATGTAGCATGCCTTAGTCTTAGCCTTCAGTCGAGCGCCTTCAATGCCACAATCTCGTCAACCGTTCGAGCTTTCACTTCGAATGACATTCAACCATTCAGTCAAACACCTGTGACACAATTTATCAATGCAACTGTAGCTGAAGCTGCTGCCGCCTCCAAAGGACATTCGATTGAGCCACCCTCTCCCGTCCCCCTCTCCTGAGTAACTGCTTTAATTTACTGCTAAGCTAAGTAATTGCACCAAGGATTAGTTGAACATTTTTATGCATTTACTTCAAGTTCAACTCTCAATTTTCATGTTTTACCTTTACACTGTAAACTGAGTCTGAAATATTTAGTAAAGGGGACATTTTTATACCCTAAATCCATTGAAAATGTATAATCAGGGAGTCATGGTTTTGCTTAAATATATGTAACACATTAAAGGAGGCGTTGCAGATGCTATAAAATATATATATTCTTGATCAAGGCAAAGAGCTGAGTTGATCTAGTCATGTCCGTATGTCCCTCTGTTCGCATGAACTCTAGAGATCTCGGAAGATACTAAAGCTAAAGACTTGAAATTCTACATACATACGCAGTACGAGTTTATATACATATATTATGATACATACAAAAGGCTTAAGCATAATTGGTGTTAGTTATATTAAATATATAATATATTTATATATATCTCATCGAAATGGTAATAATATACCACAACTAAAACTAATTTCAATGAATAATACATGCTTTATTTACGTTTGAAGTAGAAAAACCCGAATATTAATGTTAGACACTGTATATATTCTTCGATAATACCTTCCATTTTATTTTTATCGACAGCAATCGATAATTTGATTTGGTATTTTAAGGTTACTCAATACTGTTAGACCTACAGATTTCAGCTTAGCTGTGTAGATGCGTGTGACGAATACAAAAATCCACTTTAGCGTCCACTTTTAAGGTGGAACAATTGAATATGCTCAAACTCAGCATTTCCATCTATTCTAGTGCATTCAGATCATACTTATTCCGTCGCAGGAGCAGCTATGCTACTTCCCATTAGTTGTGTCATAGCATCGCTCTCTCTCTCTCACTCTGGCTTATGCCTCAGCCCCCACCGAGTGGCATCTTTCTTCTTAACTTTCGTAATCAAGAGCGGGAATAATTTCTGCAGTCTATCTTCCGTATTTTTTGCATGACTATCTTGCCTTCCACTGGGCTGCGACCATTGCTGCCTCCTCCATGAACTCTCCCTTCTCGGATAATATATGAAATATATCTAAATTATTAAATACAACCATCCATAATGCAAGCCAATTAAAGTTCGATTCTCTGTTAGTTTCTGATCGTTTATCTCGCCACGAGTTTTCAGCAGCTCTGCCTGCTCATACGCCACGTGTCAGACGTCAACGACAATCCTCGGCTAAGCTGGCCATTAAATTTGTCGCTGAATGGCATCAGCTAACAGTTTCAGCTTCGTCCATTTATTTGTTTTCTGTTCTCTGTTTCCTTCCTTATTTTGTTGGTGTTGGTGTTGGTGTTGGCAATTTGGCATAGCTTAGAGCCAGCGCCGCTAAGTCCTGGGTGCAGGACTTATCTCGGATAAGCATCAGTGTCCGAAACATTGTGTGCGCTGCCAGCTGCAGCTTTGGTAATTATTTGGGGCACATTCGATTGGTGCGTGGCCAAACTTCATTTCATTGAGCTTTGTATGTCCTCTCTGCTGTCAGTTTATAATATTTGTAGTCGCACATACGGAGGAATAGATAACTTTAAGATCTTTATGGGCAAAGAGTCCTTGGAGTTGCTGTTTACAGGAATATTTTTGAAAGCAGCTGAGACTTTTGCTGAATCAACAAAATGATATTGCGATTGGATTATAAGACTCTGTGAAATTGACCTCCCAGTCGATCCCGGACAGCAACCTCTGTCCGCAAAAGTAGCAAAAATCAAGATATTGATGGGAGCAAATGGTCAAATGGATTCAAATTCATCAAAGGCTCAGAGGTCAAAAGGTTTTTGAAAGTTAAAAATAATTCAGTGAACTAAGAAATTTCTCTAAGCGGGACTGTCTGACTAGAAGTTACCCTACTTCCTGAGTAGTTTTTTATTTGGCAGCTGTTCTACAGATATGCGTAATTACAGTAAAATAAATAATATATTTAACAAATTAACTTGTAAGCTTTTATTTGAGAGGCTTTTCAGCTGTAGTAAGGTCCAGGTCGAAAGGATTTTATTGTATCATTCAGAGATCTATTGAGAACATTTATGGAATATTTTCGATCTCAGGTCAACCTTTGTATTATTCTATGATCTATTGAGGACATTTAAGAAATATACCCATACACAACACAAACCATTTTAATATAACATAAAAGTATTCTCGCTACAAATTTTTTATATATTTTGATATATATTAAAAAAAAAAAATACTTTTTTTTTTAAGAAACCGAAAAATACATGGAAAGAAGGCAGAATTCTTTTCCATATGCCATTTAGATTTTGTAAATATCTAGCTTGGATCAAAAGTTATGAATGAATGAAAACAGAGCCAAGGCACCAATTCAATGCCCGACTTAAGGGTCTTGCAATTCCTGGCCTATCTAAATATGAACGTGTTGAAGAACGTCTTTACTATGACTGTGTTTTATGCATTTGACATGTTGAATTTGTAATATTTTATGGAACAGTAGCAGCAGTAAGAGCTGAGCATAAGTTCCCCATTTAAGCATCTCTCTTTCTATTTGCAGCATAAAAATGTCAAATATTATGTGAGCTGAGCTCACTCTCATTCATTCTCAACTGGTATTTGATGGTCTTTGAGCTAATGTATGAAGTGGCTCGGAGAGATTAGCTTCAGTCGTGGCCGTTTGCATTCGTATTAAAGCGCCTCGCTGACGGCAATGGATGGCAGCCAGATGGGGGGGCCAGCTGTTAATCCGGCAGTCAAATTATATTCAATTGAGGAAGCCATTGGCTTTGGCATACATCGATTGGCTTAGTGATTGGGTTTGGGCCTGGGATTACTCATTTACTGCTGTGGCAACATCAAACGGATTTTCGCACTATCATCATCGGCAGTGTCACAGCAGCCAACACATTCGCATCGCCATCAGATGAGCAGCTCTCATTTATGCTCGTCCAGACTACGGCTGGATGGGGCTGCTCAAGAGGGCGCCTCAGCCTTTTGGCTAACTCCCTCTCCCTGTCTCTCCCTCTCTCTCTCTCTCTGTCTGTCTGCCTGTGTGATTGGGACACATGTATTCGCCCTTCAACGGGTGCCGTTATAATGTTTGGCTATTCTGCTGACTGCTGCTGGTTGCGTGCCAGCTTCATCAATGGATATGTTCGAGTTGTTCATATCATTTGGTTATTCAAATAAATTTGCTGCTGCGCCATTTGTATCTACCCACTCGATATACCCATCCGCCCACACACGCTCTTGTGTCTGATGAGAATGTGCGCACATAAAAGATAATGAAAGTGTTGGCCTGCCCCATGGGAGCTCTGCTGGATCAATGCGCGCGCCTGCAAGTATGCAATGAAATTTTGTTGCCTGAACAGGTAGTCATCGATGTGTGCGTGTGTGTGTGAGCACTCTACTTCGTGAAATGGCCCATACCTGCAACTGGAATTCTAATCAGGGCGTATATCCACCCACCATCAAGCTACTTCGCATGGAAAGTGTTTAAGCCATAATCCAATTACGTTTCTTATATTTATTCCGCTCAATTTGCTGCTGCTCATTGTCTTAGACTCTGCGTATTCATCTCCAGCCAGTGCCCTATATTCTATTCCACAGTATTTCAAGTTCAAACTTCAAGGATGCGTTGCCTATCTAGAACTATGTCCCATGAGTTCCGCGACTGCAGCAGTCGTTAGAGCTCACAGACGCTCTATTTTGTCAATATTTCCATAGAGGTACCACGCCTTGCTGTCGATGGCTTTGCTGCTGCTGAAGGCTATCAGCACTTACTCTTTATACACATTCACCAAAATGTCCGTCTTGCTAACGGTGCATCCATCGCTCGTATAGGAGACACCTGATAAATAATCGAAAGATGCATTTCCTGTTGGTTTGTTAAGGAATTTAAATGTGGAAAATACATACAGGGTGTTCCATATTCGACAGATGCATCTGGCAGCTCTACAAGGTTGCCCCAATTGAAGAAAAGTATTGTGGATGATAACAACATTTGTATTTGGCTTAAGGAGATTTGCTAAAATTAGAATATTATATATCTTAAATGGCCGCCCTGAGCCTGTGCGGCGTTTTGTGTCAGTTTCTGTCAAAAGATGTAGGGTTGCCAGATGGGTTAATCGAATATAGACAACCCTGTATATCATGCTATACCATATATACTTATGTCCAGGCGTAGCGAATCCTTAAAGTTTATATATTCAAAGCTGGCGATTTCTTGACTTTGAATGAGTATTCTGCAGTCGGTAGTGCCCGGCTGCAAAGTTCTTACCTGCCTTTGACAGTGCACACTGTGGTCGCTTGGCTTCCATGTGCTTTCCAAGCCCGCCTTCTATAAAAAATGAGGAGCCCAGCGAGACATCCGGGCAGACAAATCTCCTAATGTCAAGTCGGTGTGCTCGGTAGTGCACCATCTCTTGGAACAGCAAAGGACTGCCAAGTTGATATATCTTTCGTGTACAAAGCACACAGCCTTGGGAAAGCATCTATTAGCTCAAACCCAATTAATACAATCTAAATCTATTTTAAGACCCGCACAAATTAGAAGAAAAACAACATTCGGCTTGTAGCTGCACATAATTTTTATCATTTATAATCGAACATGATAATTGAAGTGACTATGACTATACTTGGGAGTAACTGTCATCTGGATTATGTCAATTGTCAAATAAAGGGGAAAACATATTAAAATCTAAAAAACCTAACATTCTAGCCTTGTCCTTGGTCAATTAATGGCGCCAGATCGGAGTCTTCTTACTGCGCGCAATCATAGCAGTTAGCTGCTGCGAATATTTGCCTCTCTGATTGTCCGGAAGCTGGGCGAACTGCCTACCTCTGTTGGCCGTGTTGGCAGCGTTGGCAGCGTTGGCTGCGTTGGCTGCGTTGGCCGCATTGGCCGCATTGGCCGGCAGGCGTGCGCGATTGCTTACAGTCTGAGTCGATTGGCTGCGCGAGATCTTGGTCTTCTCTGATCTGGTAACGTCCATATCCAAGGCGTTCCGCGGCGAAGCGGTGAAGGAATGCGACTTCCTGGAGTCGTTCTGCGACAAGGCGCCTATCGAAAGCTGAGTGTCGCTAAAGGTCGCGTTGCGCAGCTCGGGGTTTCGCTGTATGTTGGTGAGCAAATTGTCCATGCTCAGCTCGTAGCGCCACTGGTTATGCTGCTGCTCGAGCATCAGCTGCTGCCTCAATTTCTGCAAGGAATATTCGGTTAGTTATCGGGCTCGGGGCCAGCGCCCGTGCGAAACACTTACGAAAATATTACGCTTGTATATATAGGTCAATAACAATCCGGAAATCACCATTAATGTCATCGAGAACCACAGAAACTGATGCTGGTCCATGCCCAGGGCCTGCATCACGGACATGCTCTTCACAAACATCCAGCACGATTTGGGCCACTGGCGGCAAGTCGATGTATGCAAGATGTTATCTTGGGCATCCATTATGATCTCGTGGGTCCACAAGTCCGAAAGTTTCTTGAGCTGCATTTTATCTTGGTGTTCTTTCACGGAGATGTATTGTAGTAAAAAAATACAAAAAAAATAAAAAAAATTACTATTTTTGAAAAATTTTAAATAGTCCGAAAGCGCTCGATGCGTAATTTTAAATGAACTACAGTCCGGAGGCAAGCATTATATAGGTTTGTGATTCCAAGGCCTGCTGCGACTCGAAATATTTTTTCAATTTTACGCGAAACAATCGAATCTGGCAACGCTGTACAAATAGGCATTGCCATAAGCGATACTTTTTACACATTTTACTCCGTTGCGAACCAGATTTAATCGGAAAACTACATTTCAATCGAGTTGGCTTTGCATCGCACATCAACCCTAAATTCCTGGGCCCTTTATATTCGCTTATTGTGTAAAAAGAGCATAGACTTATAGCTACATATACTCAAGTTTATTTATTGAAGCTGAACCACAGATGCCCTGGATTACTATAGACTCATGTGCAGCGATCCTCACTGGCCTAAGCAAAGTATTGGTATTTTATATAGTATTCAATCTGATATTTCTTGTCTTGAAGCCGTTGAAAATGCCAAGTCCGGATAAGAGGAGGAAGAGCTGAGCCAATGTAGCCTAGCTCAGCTCCATCTACTTGAGCGCAGATAACTCGTAGGCCATAAAAGCTTGAAATATTCAATATACAACACATAAAGAGATATTCAATCAACGTCTCATCGCCGGCTGATATTCTCTGATATCGAGAGATATTCATTCAATTACGATCTTTCTCTGACATGCGGATACATAGGTGTGTATTCTCTCTACAGCGATATTTCTTTGTTATATTGAGATATTCAATCAACTACTATCGTCGTCCTCGTCGTCAATTACTCCTCATCGAAAGATATTCATACAACTATGATCCCCCTCTGATACATGTTACATCATTCAGTTATGATCTTTCTTTTATAATTATCATATGTACAGGGATATTCACTCATTAAAGATGTTGCCCTGATATTTCTTGTATATATCTAGACAGATTCATTCAACTATGATGCGTTCGTATTTATCTCTGATACTGAACCAATTCCATACTCTGATCATAGATCCTTCTCTTGTACTTCTCTCTTATGTATGGATATATTCATTCAGCTGGAATGCATTTGTGATGTTCCTCTGTTTCAGCTATAAATATAGCTACTTAATGTTCATACTCATTCTAAACTAGCCATAAAATGGCTTTAACAATTGCTTTCATTTACTCTCTTGTAGCAGTCACAAGTGCTGCGTGGCCATAACTGTTCGAGAGCTATATTCGACTTGGCTGCAGTCCCATCATTCACTTTCGCACTCGCCCACTCAGTTTGCGTGTCTGTCGCCAACTTCGTGGTGTTGCAATGCCCCTGGCTCGCAGACAAACTCAAATATTTTGCTAAATAAATTGAATGCAGCTAGGAAAATATGCTCTCGCTCTCCCACTCTATTTCTCTGCGGGTCGCCGTGGAGAGGCGTGGGCGATGTATGTAAATAGCGCGACAACCATGAGAAATGGCAAAAACTTTCATTCGGGCAAACAAAGCTGCAATTCTAATAAAGTCATGGCGCGCCATGCAACGAGCGAAATTTGGTTGTCGTCTGGCTAACTGTGAATATGCATATATGAGTGTGTCTCCCTCTCTCTCTCTCTCTCACTCTCTATGTATGTCCACATTGTGCCCATATTTGGAATTGCTCTTATACAGCTTGTGCTGCCGGACCCAGCGTTTTTTATTGTCCTGCGCCATACGTGCGCTCATATTTCACAGCTGCCACAGATTCGCCATTTCGTTCTCATAACAAGACACCAAAAGAGGCATCATAACGTGACTCCAAGTGCCGTCCGCAGCGGCCACAGCGCCCACAGCTGCCTTACGTCCAGCGACACGGCACACAATTTTCTATTAGGCCATACCCGCAATTTGGCCACACACACACACACACAAGTTTCCGCCATTTAATGCGGCACATAAATAGTTTGGCTTACCGCAACAACAGGCCTGCCCCAGCTGGCGCAGCTGGTCAGCTGGTCGGCTGGCAGCCGCCACGCCCCCATTGCCGCCATGAAGGCCATAAGTGCGAACTCATTTGCATCTGGCAAATAGCATATTGCGGTTGCACTTACAACTTCTTAATGATGTGCACAAACATTGCTATGCAATCACACGCACACACACACACACAGATATTTGAGGGGGATTCACCTAGAAGAGTCGCTATGAGTGACTTTTGCAGAGACTTTGGCAATTGACTTAGGTAAACTTATTGAACTTGGGCAAAAATCTCGACAAAGTCAAATATTATTTGATTGATTTCGGTTAGAATTTGATTATCTTAAGTGAAAATAGGTGACAGCGTGTCAGACGGCGGCTACTGACTGCAGAATACTCCTTAACGATGCAAAACCAATTGAATCTGTTTTCGGCAAGCAATTAGCAAAGAGTCTGCAGTCTAACTAGTTCCATATCGACCCCCCAAAGGTCGTAGATATACTCAGCATATCTCGAGTACAAATCAAGGCGCTCAACCGAAAACTAAAACGAAAAGAATCGAAGTCCCTTGCTCAGAGTACCGTGGACGATGGAGTATGATTATTTTACGTTTAGCAGTTACATGCGAGCTTTGAAATTTAATTCAAAAGAATTTCTCCGAGTGAAACCATTTCGGAATTCAAGAGAATTCAAAATCTCGCTTAAATATATATGTATATTCCATATTTCTTGAGAAGTTCAGCTGCTAATTAACTAAAAGTGTGAACAATCAGGGCGATTCCATGGAATATATATGTATGTGTATGGAAAACACACATCAATGCGCAATGTAAGCTCAATAATCTTCTTTTTATTGGGTTTCATAAGAATAAAATAAAATAAAAATAAATAAATATTTATAATAACAACTTAAATTATGAAATTGATCAGAATTAAATGTTCAGCCAAGCGAGTCTTGGGTTAAATTTTAAAGTAGGTTAAATGTTTTCATAGTCGCTGCAAAAATATTATTGCTTAATTATGGCAGCAATGTCCCATTTCATAAAGCGAAAGGCAATAATGCAAGGCGCACCACGTGGCGTATACGCAATATTTGCTGTGTGCCCTTTACACGCGTTTTTAACCTATCATTGGCATTACACAGCGCCCCAGAGAACGCATTGATATCGAGCTTCCATGATGCATGCCACATACATACAAACATGCATATACACATATACAATGATTTACAGTTATTGCATTTAGTCAGCTATCGTGTCATTAATCATGAAGCTTGTTCTATTCCGACTTTATCATCAATAAACATTAGCAATCTATTAAATACTGAATAGCTGGTCCATCTGGCAAGCCAATCGAATTCGGTTCGATTGTGTGGCCAAACACAGTTTTAATGTAAATCGGAGAAGAGTTTATGAGAAATAGGGAAACTAGGTCAGTCGACTCTTAATCTTAATTTTTGCCCCAATGCTCTACAAACATTTTGAAATAAACTTGTAATCGGAAACCTTTGCATTTCTATTGCTTTTGCAGTTCTCGTTGAAAGCTGTGTGCAATTGGGATTGAAGGTAAGTTCAGCAAATGTTTTTGTTACTCACTAACTCTTTGAACTAATTAAAAGGTGTTTTCGGTTGTAATGCAGTTGCTGCTCAAGTTGAGATAAATTAAAAATTTCACAGAACAAATGCCATTTATCCACTCTTGTTTGTTAAATAGTTACCAAAAGCTGGTATAAAGAATCATTTACTGGCTTAAACTTAATCATCATCAATGTAAATTTCTTCGAAGTTAAGCACTCAGTGGATTGGCATCAGTTTCTTTGCACCTTTCGAATTGCCGCCATTAATTACTTCCCGGCGTGTTGCTCTTGACAATGTGCCCTTCCAATTGCCATTGCATTCTATATTCTAGTCGCCTTCGATTCGTCTACTAACATTTATAGCAAGCCTGATCGAATGGTTTCAGTAGCCATCTCGCTCTCACTCACCAACATCTCACCCTACGCTCAGCAATAGCTATCGTTATCTCTTTCTCCCCCAAATAATGTGCACTAGACTTTACCACAAGCTAGAAATGAGAAGAGAGCAGCTCGATCGGATAATATTTTACAGTAACCCAATTCAAGCTCTCAGACACTAATACTACTACAAAAGCAGAGACCAATCGCGAATTCCAAGTAGCAGAAGTAGTTTCTGCTATTCAATTTACATTATAACTTTGAATTCTCATAGCTATTTTATGTATTTAATATATCAAAAGAAATGGAAGAAAAATTTAATAAAATAAGTAACAAAATCAAGATTAAATGTGGGCATAATTATTAAGCCAAGCGACTGCAATTTAAAGTTATTAATGAATGGGTGTTATCTGCATATTCAGTTGGGACAATTGTATTGGTAGTGGAGCACGTAAAGTCATTAATTAAAGCGCTGCTGTGTGTTGACTGCAGACGCTCAGTGTGCTCAAGCGAATTGAGCGATTGTTGGGACAGAGTCAATGCGACAGCTTTAACGCAAAATGTCAATCAAATACCGCTGCACCACATGCATCACACATACACTTCTACACACACAAACACACACACAAACTGTGTGTGCAGGTACTAACCATGAGCGAGTATGGGTGTGAGTCCAACGTCAGTCGAAGCTGCCCGGCTCATTCGCCTGCGGCCCTCTGCCTCGGCATAAGCAATTTTCGCTGCCACTTCAGCTCACTTAACGCCGCCGACAAAGGCGACGCTGGCTGCTCTGATTGACAGGACGTAGGGTACAAAGCAGCCCAGTGACAGGTGACTTGGGCGATGCACGGGTCGAGCAGGAGGAGCAGGAGATGGCGGTGTGGGATGTGGGTAGCCTGTGGGTTTGGCTACACACACAAAGCCAAAGGCATTTTATATAGCCCGCTGAAAGGAGTAAAACAAAACTTTCGACACGAAATGACATGCCGATTAAATTAATGCAGTACCTAAAGCCTCGATGGGTGGCATGCGGGGGAGGGTGTAGGTGCGATTAAGAAGTTTTTGTTGCTGCCGTTAGCAGCAGTGGTATCGTAAAAACTTTAAGATCGAATCGTTTGTGAGCCCCCTGCTCATAAGTAACGCCAAATCGGTTGGGTCCATCGACACCTGCGACCGAAAGGCCAAGCGACCGAAGGGCAGGAGGCGCACGCTATGGGCATGAGGCTGAAGGCATGAAGCGGCATCAACTGTCGGCATCATGTGCACGTAATCATAATAAATGACATCGGATGCTCCCGTAAGCGGATACTTTTATTTAATTATGCATCCCTGGCATCGAACCTTTCCACGCCCACGCAGCGCAAGCAATACAGCCGCCCACCCATGCCGCACCAACTTCAAAATCAAACTCAAATTCATGCTTGGGGTCAAGGTGAGCTGCCTTCAGCTGCCCTGTCCCCCCCGAGCACTTCATTTGAATAGACTTTCCAGCTGTTCGTATGCGCTAAGATCTTAACGCTCCAGATGATAATGATAAAAATTTGTTATTTCCCCTCCATAGTTAAGCGAGTGTCCCCTTTTATGTAGTGCGCCTTTGATGAGCTGAAATCCAATATTTTTTTATTGCAATATCTGATATTTTTAAGCATATGCTTACATGGAACGTTTACAGTTACGAGTTACTATAATTGTTACCTTTTGAATAGGCAGACTACTGCATTAGACTCTATAGACTCATGTCTATTGGGGCAAGGCAATGTGGAAGAGCAGAGTTAAGTAAGTCTACGTCATTATAGTCTTCTATTCATGTGAGCAGGAAACCAAAACTTGTGGGATTCTTCTTTAGATACAGCGTCTTCTCTCAGAGTCTTCATTCAGCAAGCGAGCATAAGGAGAACGAGAAAAGGGTGCGAAATATTACTGCCCTGCAAAAAACAAAAATGATTTCGTATTTCCATATACGATTTATTTGACTTAACAAATCGGATATCTATGTAAATTAAAAGGCCTCGCTCCTCGGAGAAACGATCAGTTCAGCATCGATCAGATTAGAGCACTGTCGCTCACACATTACACTGATCGGAGATCGGATCGATCGCTGTAGTTCACGCTTCTAAGTGAAGCATAGATCGCTGTTCTCATTCATCTGATCCCAGCGATGGGAAGTTGCTCAGAGAAGGAAAGCCGCTCAGCTTACGGTATTATAAGTCAAGCAGTGCAGCATGGATAACAGTAGCTCATTCGTCATAGTACAGCATAGAAATATGTAGAATTTTTTATTATTGAGTGCTGAACACAAAAGTCTTGCTTCATATAGATCCTTAATATATAAGAGCTACAAGTTTCATAAAAGATGATTGTTAAATGAAAAAAATGTATTAGTTATTTAGTTAATGAACACAAATACATTGTATATAGTTATTGAATAATAAATTAATAAGTTACATTTTGTTTTTACCACCCAACCAGGTATAAAACTTCACTGCCCTCTTCAATGTCTCTTATTAAATATTGCTGTTTGTTTTCATTTCCTTAAAATGGCTGCATTTCAACTGCTACTTTAAAAGAGATTTCTCTAAGCAATGGCAGCCCTCATGCCGCTCAGAGAAGTAGCTGAAGAGTGTGTTGTTCTTTGACCGCCTCGTCACAGGAAACACCGCTTAAGCTCTGTAAACCCTTTATGCTATTATGTGTCATCCGAATGAACATGCGCGCATAGTTGTTACTCGTGTGTTGTCCAATGATTCGGTCGTTTATTTCTGTGCCATAATCCCGCATTGTCGTCGTTCTGTGGCCTGTGGACTGGATGCGACTCAGCTCAGCTCTCGGCGAGCTAATGGCAATGTTTGCAAGGTGAAAGTTCTCACAGCTTACTTTTAAACTGTTTGTTCTTGTCAACTTAAAGGCTGAGCTTTCTCTTTGTGTATATGTGTGCGTAGTTTCAATGTGGGTGTGCGCGTGTGTGTGTGCCAAGAAGTTTGTAATTTATTTTTAATACTCTTGAAATTTGTGTTTCTTGCCTTTTATTGTAGTAAACAATCCTCATTTTACACTTGACTCTCTCTCTCTTTCTCTCTGTGTCGCTCACTAAGCTGGCGATTTTTAATTATACTCGTTGCAGAGAATGTCTAACTTTCCACCAGCGCCAATGCCTTCAGGCAGTCGGCACAGCAAGGCACCAGCCATCGCAAACAAAACAAATAAAACAAAGCACTTACATTCGCAAATTAATAATTGAAAGTTTCTCTCTCTGGGTTCTAAATAGTTCTTTATGAGTTTCGTGCAACATTCTCAATATGCCCACGAGCGGGCTTAGAAATTACCCAACTAATTTACAAACTGAGCTCCAATTACAAATTACTAATTAGCCCCCAAACAACATTCACATATATTCAAACATTCAATTCAAAGTTCCATTTGACTCAGTGATATATTCATTCGGGTTGTTTAATTCATTTCCTTAAACTTGACATATTTATAAATTATTTGCAGCAATCAAATTATTGCTAAAATAAATAAGATAAATATTTCCTGATAAATTATTAAATATTACACATTGAAATGATAGGAATAAGTAAGCTCTTTAAGCAACTGCGAATCCAACAAAGAATGCCCAGTGCTTCTCAAACTGTGCCTTTCCAGTATGCCAGCTCCTTCTTGCTTTCGCTTGGTCCAGTGATATTCACAGCGAAGCTGGTCAAATGGCTTCTATAGCCATGTCGCTCGCACTCACTAACACTTGGGGACAAAGTTCAGCAACAGTTATCTTTGTCCCTCTCTCTCATGAAGCAACAATCGGAGCGTGTAGGCAACACGCAAACTCACTCGGATAATATTTTACAGCAAATCTATGTAAGCTCTGAGAGCCTGGCACTAATACTAATGCAACAAGAGAAACCAATCAGGGATTGACGCAGCAAGGCAATAGGCTATGATATTAGTCTATTGGTGAAGATCGAAATCCAAACATATAAATAAATATAAAATGTAATAGAAAATATAATTAATAATTAATATAATTATAATTCTTAAATTACAAAATATTCAAAAAAAATCAAATTTTATTCGAGAAATTGCAGATAGTACTTTGTAAATTATTTAGAGTTCTTAGTTACTCTAGTCAAAGGCAACTGTTTATAAGAAAAATCTATTTGACCTTGAACAACACTATTCTTTCTTAGTATTTCCATAACAAAGTTCTCGTACCACACTCGTAACTAATTTAATGAATAGAAATTATACAAAAACATGCAAAAATATACGAAAGTCTCCTTCTCCCTTCGACAGGACTTTATGCTCTTGATATTTGCTTAGTGAACTGATAGTGAAATTTGTGTGCACTCTTTTGAATTTCAACTGAGGTTAATTAAAGCACACCATTTGTATGTCTGTGTGTGTGTGTGTGTATGTTTTAGAGGGGACTGCCAGTGGCTGTGGGTGGGCGGAAGTGGGTGTGGCCCAGAGCGTGGGTGTATGCCCAAGCACTGACTCACTCTCCCTAGACTTCTGATGAAAGAATTTTAGTTTAGTGGCAGCTAACCTAAATCAACATGGTCATCTAAGTTCCGCCGGGAGATGGCCCAAGTGAACATACACAGGGACAAGTGCGAGGGTGAGCGAAGGAGAGAGGGATGGAAGCGTCGGAGCAGCTGTTGCAACATAATATGTGTATATATGTGTATATGTGTGTGTGTGTGTATTATTCTCATAGTCGTGGGTCCAGTCCGACGTGCTTGTCTGACGTGCCATTATTTAATGAGAGTGCATAAAAAATTAAATCAAAATGCTCCGCACGTGACGGGGGCGAAGGGCGAGGCGGGCGTGACACTGGAAGGGGTGGGTGGCTCTGTATTGCGGGCGGAGATGCAAAATGAAAAGCCATTAGCAGCTGCGGACATGGGAACACATGCAAAAAGAGTTGTGAACACTCACACACAAACACCCACACACACATACATACATATGCACACACAAAGCAGAGGACAGGAAACCGGATCGTGAAGGCGACAGCGCTTAGTGCTTGAGCAAATATTTAGTGCCATCTTGTCACGCCCCTTACCCATTCGCATTTTAAATATGCAAATGGATACTCGAAACTATTTTATTATTCACACGGGCAAAAAGCAACATAGATACACACACACACACAGACACATACAGCCAGACATAGCCTTAATGTGTTCGACTAAGGTCCTGGGCCTCGAGTCCTTGTTGTGTGCACAAATTTGAGGTTCCTGCAAGTAAGCAACAAATTTTTAGCCAGCTGCGCTCAGCCTTAGGCCCCCGCACTGCCCCAACCCGCGCTGCGCTGTTCATGCCCGCCTCCCGCCCCGAAAACAAGGCTCTTTAGTATTATTTGCTGTTTACGATGCCATAAAAAAAAGGAAAGCTTCAACACGAAACAAACAACAAAGGCATAAAAACGAGACACGATTCACAGACAGCTCAGCCAATAGATATTCTGTAATATTTTATGGACAGAGTGGAGGATTGAGAAACTAAATGGAAAGCAAAAGGAAAGCAAAAGTTAAGCTATATTCATATGCAATTGTCATACTCGATAGCTTTGCAAGTCTAATGAGCGCTCTATACTCTCTCTATAGTCACTTCAGAGTTCACACTGCCTCACTGCCAAGTGTAGCTCGTCGTTGTCCGCTTGCGTACTACAGGGTATCTCAACTGGCTGCTACACAAAATCATAACAAACAGAAACATGACAATCCATTCATAAAAAAATATTTGTATACAAATGACTTAGTTTTAGTAAAGCCTTGGAAGAGTAAATACTCTATCATATAATTTTATTGTTTATCAAAAAGTATTCTTTTCTTTTCTTTCCTTTGGAATTGGTTTTACTCTAGACTTTTTATCTACAAGAATTCTCAAGCAATAAGATATGAAAATAAAATATTAAAATAAGAAAAAGTTGTATAGGAAAACATATTTTAGATAAATTAAGAAAATTAAAACATTAAAGAGTTACAAAATGAATATATAAAAAATATGAATTATTAAACATTATGTATTATTAAATGACAATTAAAAACAAGTAAGAAGACTCTAGTCGATGCTGCTCGACTAGGAGATACCCTGAACCCTTCAAGCTAAAATTCTTATCATTCTGCACTTCTATTATGCACGCACACATAAATACACATGCATCCACCCTCACGCGCCCGCGCTCTGCTAACTGCGCAGGAAGCAGCGACTGCGCTTGGGCTGCGCTGCAGTGTGGGCAATAGTATGAGAATTTACTTGATGAATAACTTCGTTTATAAACATACGATCTTAATGAAATTTTCAGGGCGTAATTATATGGTAAAAATGTGTGTACATTCCAAAGCACAAGTCTCTAGTACTCGAAATGCGTTTTTTACAAATTGGGGGCGAAGGGGGCGTGGTATCCAAAATCTGTTGATTACAAAATGTTTGTATTCATTATCTCTATATACACAGTAAATCTGAAGTCTCTACGTCTAATAGTACTCCGATGAGGCTCAAAAAACAAAATCAATTTTTCGATTATTCTCGATAAAAAAGTTATCGGATGAGTTATCGAAAAAATAAAGCAAACTCGTACTGCGTATGGTATACACGAGTATGCACACAAAATTTCAGCTCTCTAGCTCTTATATCTTCTGAGATCTCGGCGTTCATACGGACGGACGGACGGACGGACGGACGGACGGACGGACGGACGGACGGACAGACGGACAGGGCTATATCGACTCAGCTCATCGTGCTGATCAAGAATATATATACTTTATGGGGTCTGCGATGATTCCTTCTGCCTGTTACATACTTTTACACAAAAACATTATACCCTGATTTCCCATTTTCAATGGGTTCAGGGTATAATTATTAAATATTAATTAATATATTTTAATTAAATTTAAAATATTTAAAAGCTAAAAAGTGCAAACAGTTAAACATTAATAAGCTAAATTTTTTAAATTAATACAATCCATGAAATTAGTATAATATTAATATATTTTAATTAAATTTAAAATATTCAAAAGCTAAAAAAAATTAAATAGTGACACATTAATGAGCATACAATTTATTTAAATTAATAATTAATTAATATATGATTTTAAATTAAATTTTAAAAAGCTACAATGCTAAAAAAAAATTTTAACATGAATATATAAATAGATTATACGTACATTCTTTAACATATAATCATATTTCAATATAAATTTCATTCTGCTGCTTTATCGATGACTACAAACACAACAACTGCCTCATATATATCCATAAGAAATATGTTGATTACTCAAACAAACCTGACACACTTCTCGGAATGATCGAACAGCTTCATAGACTCCAGAGCGTGTCGCAGCATCGTGTAAGCTGTCAGCGGATGCCGGAGACACACGACTCGAAAGCGAAAGAGATTTTGACGCTTTCGGTGGGAAAAAGCAAAGCGTTGTTGGCGAACAGAGAGAGTGGCACGTGCGGGGACTTAGTCAGCAGCAGTGGACGGGCAGGCGGAGATAGGGGGATGGGTCTCCTAATAGAGGCATATGCACACAGCGGGCTCAACTCTATTTATCAGTGAACAAATGCCTGACCAATAAGCCGCCTAGGCGCACACCGGGGACCCGGACACGCATAGCGAAACGAAGAAAGGCACAGTGGGTGCCTGGGGCGCGGCAGGCAGGGGGCGAATGGGGAGTGGCATGGGAGTAGGTCATGACCCGGCTCAAGTCGTGTCAGCTGGGGCAGAGCCGAGCCCAGGCTTTGGCATTTCGAGAGCATTGCAACTCTTTGGTCCTTTCATGTCGCATATTTGCACAGGAAGCGGAAAACGGAAACTGTCTGTAAATGTGAGAGTCCAGTGTCCTGGATAGGTCCCGGCAAAGGACTTCGACCCCTACCCCCACTCGCACTGCGACTCCAGCTTGGACTTGGACTCCACGCTGTGTCGCTTTCAAAGCGGAAATTATTTGCGTTCTTATTCGCCGGCCAAAGGTCGCGCATTTGACATTCAATTTCTTTTGCTGCAGGTCTTGCCTTCTTTTCAATTGGCTTTCAGCTCTATTTGCTCATTTCTTTTATCTTTTTTTCTCATTTATCATTTATAATAATCGTATTCCTGCAGCTGTCGAGATAATTGCAAAAAATTGTATAGATATTGATTTGTTTTTTTTTTTTAATAAATTCTCCAGTTCTCAAAGAAAACCCAGAAACCCAAGCAATGCAATTTATAGAAATTTCCCTTAATGTCGCAAAAGTAAGTAAAGTTCTGAAATAAGTTCCCAGTGCAGCTCGTGAGTCAACATGGAATTCGATAAAGAAAATAGGACTGTACAAGCGAAAGATAATACTTTACATTTAGATTCACATAGATGAAGACTTTCCTTTATGTGTACTAATCGGTTTACATAATAGATTTTTTGCATACGTCTAATTGCCATAGCTCTATTGTATTGGAGCTGGTTTTTGACTTGAATGTTCCAAGTATAGTCTGCGAGCCCATGAAATTGTTAAGGAAACCCCAAGCTCTGCACCTAAATGGAGCACTTCTAGAGGAAACCTGTACTAAGCCATTCACAATAGCTAGTCTTATAGTCAAGATCACTACTACAGCAGACTTCTTCAATATACAGTTGACTCCGGTTATAATGACTACGCTTATCGCGACCGTATGCTTATTGCGACGAGAATTCTGGTCCCCAGAAATCCTATATAAGTAATCTTATGTATATATGGAATAAGCTATATCTTCCCGGCATAACGTTGGGCGCTTATAACCGAATTCTACTGTATTTGCGGTAATCGATAATTGCAGCCGTCCAGTCGATCACTTTGACGTTGGGGGTCATCGTGATCTCTTAAGTGCTACAGGAGATACCCATAGCATAGTCCTGGCTCCAGAGCACTTCAGAGGTCCATCTGATGCCCTCCTTCCTGATGCAGATCCGTCAACATGCTCACTAAAAGTAAATACTATGAGATTCATGGTATATACTACGATGAATGTTGTCAAACAGATCAGACATAGCATCAGGCCGCAAGATCACTGCAAGATCATTTCTAACAGTGCCCATAGGTATCCCAAGAGAGCTTCTCCTGCTGCGCAATGTTCCACTACATTAGGCAAGAGGCACGGATAGCTCAGTCTTCAAGAAGTTCTCTTTAAAGTTTTGGTTGATGCTTGAATCTTATGGTGGATTCCATTGATGCTGCACTCAATCAAATTCATCTTATTCAACGCTGAATTCACTTCATCTATATATTTTACGCGCTGCAACTGCTTCTTCCATCCCAGCACGCAAAGTCTTCTTTGTTTCAGGAACTGGAGTGAACTGAAAGTTAGATAGGAATACATTCAAGTTGCAGTGTATGGCAGAGTCGATCAAGTTTATGTAACTGTTGGTTATGACTTTCACAAAATACAAATATAAATATAAATATAAATATAAATAGCAACAAAAGTGGAACGAAAGGAAAACGCATATGGAAAACATAAAAACAAAATCGCTTTGGCTATGAGAGCTCTTCGAGCGGCCTGCGAATGCTCAGTTTGTTATTTTTATTGATGGCACAAATGGGTCGTTGTGTTCATGCGCCCCTCGTGCCCCATATAAGCCCGTGACACGAGCCACGAGCCACGATAGCGCAGGCATTGATAACGCAACGAAATCGCCACAGCCAAAGCCCGGCCATGTGTCCAGTCCCAAATAAAAACTCAATATAAATATGTGTGAGTATGTGTGTGTGTGTGTGTGTGTGGGTGTGTATAAAGCGAACAAAATGGGAGAATTCTTAAAGACACAAATCCAATTGATTTATAAACGACAGCCATGCTGCCGCCCACAATTCGGACGCTTCTCGAAATGGTCGAAAACAAAGGACTTTAAGGACGACAATGGCGTGCTCCGGCGTGCCAAGTGTGAAATGGGGCAATTTTTCATTACTAAATTGTATTTATACAGTACACACGCACACTCACATAAATATGTACATGCAAACATACATATATACTATATACTATGTGCCATGACTGACTGAAGTCTGGTCTAGCGGCAGTTGGATTATGCCCTGGCTTGGGCCTTAGCCACATGAAGCTGAAAGTCGTCGCCATCGCGACGTAATTGTCGAATTGAAAATGTAAAAAGAAAAAACACACACATACAGAGAGTGAGAGAGAGAGAGAGAGAGAGAGAGAGAGAGAGAGAGAGAGATAGAGAGAGAGGGACAAGCCACATGGTCAGGCACAGTGGTCGAAAAACTCTCAAGTAGCAAAGCCCAAAGAACGCAACAATAAATCCGTTTTGATATATAATTTCAACTTATTATCTGAGTTCTGACCAAGTTCTAGTTATTTTAGGTTTTAGCTGATAAGCATGTGTGTTGTCAGCCAACTGTACTGCACACACACACACACACACACACATACACACTGATTAGCCAACTGCCAGTTGATAAGGGCCTTGCTGAACAGCGTAGAGTAGAAGAGGGAAAACAACTGAAGAAATTGATGTTCTCGGTCATCTTTTGACTTATGTTTTTCCAGCTGATCTATATGAGGGTGTGTACGTGTGTGTGCCTGCGTGTCTGTGTGTGCGTGTGTGTGAATGGCCATGTAAGTGTGTGCTACTGAGTGCTGCTCTTCGGCATCAACCTGTGTGTGCATGTACTGGAAAATTTATGTGCGTTGACAAGTTGAGCACGCACACACACACACACACACACACACACAGGCACACGCACGCACAAAGCCAACATTGCTGTGGCAAGAGTCCTGGACGTGTGCCACCTTTAAGGTGTGGGAGCTGTCCCGCCTGGTAGCTGGCTGGCTGCTTTCTGCTTGACTGCCGGCTGATTTTTCAATGTGCCGCGCCTAATCATGGCAACAAAGGGACACGCCCCAACAACACCAGCCACAGCAACAACAACTGCAACGGAAAATGGCAGCCGCAAGGACAGCAGCAAATTGAAACGGAAGTTTTCTGACAAATAATTTCCCCATACATACATATCTGAGGGAAAACCATGTGAGAGTGGCGCAATCGGAAGTGCCCGACTAGCAGATACCCGGCATACGATTGGAGCGGAATTCCTGCCCAGACGGGCCCACGGTTTGGCCACGCATTCACGGATAGGAGGGGCCAAGATAGTGCTAAAAAGAAAAAGAAAAAATATTATTAAATATACTTAAATGTATTCACACAAGTCCTGAACAACGTACCACCTAGGGGCATGGAGCAACTTCATAGCCGATATCTCAGCGATACTAATCTTATTTAAATTGTCTCAACGAATGGGACAAATAATATTCATATCCCACACAAACATATTTGAGAGAAAACCATGTGAGAGTGGCGCAATCGGAATGTCCGCCCAGTAGATACACGGCATACGATTTCAGCTGGTTTCCTACCCAGACAAGCTTACTTTATGGGAATGCATTCATGGTAGACCTCCATCGATTTGTATCTTATATCTCGGCCAAGGTAGTGCTAAAGAGAAGAGTATTATTAAGTAAATACATATACATATACATATATGTATGTTTGTATGTTTTTATATACTTAAAATGAACCCAAACCGTTTCGTTGCTATTGAAGGTAAGGATTTGGAATATATATATGCTCGTGGGTATCATGCCCTCTTTAGGCGCTTGGCAAATTCATAAATTCTATAGCCGGTATCCCAGATATAATTATCTTACTCAAATCATCTAAACAAGCTAGTTGTACTTTCTCGTTTTATCTTCTTCTTCTTCTATTGATGGCATTTTCGCTTTTTTTATCGATACCACGCCCAACTATCGACAGCATTTAAGCCATAAATATCGATAGTAGGCCATAAAGCTCACTCTAATTCGTGTTGACATTCATTTATGTACATACATTGTAACCGGAAAGCACCCGAAAATTCCTTCTTTTTTAAGAGTGCCAATAATTATTGCGAATGGTTTCACAATGCGCATTTCGTGACGATGGAAGACAAACGAAAAGTGAACTGTTCACTGGTAGCTCTATTAGAAAGCATTCAATGACTAGATGACATACATACATACATATGCTCGTTCAGAAAGGGGAATATTTTCAAGGGGATTCAATATATATTGAAGCACAACAAATTTGAATTTTATTCACAGTTTCTAATTTTTTCCCAGTCACACTTGATGCACGTTACTTTAGAGATATGACTGAGTACTATGCAGTCGGTAGTGCCCGTTGTTAGTTGTGATTATAAATCCTGCTGCATGCAGGTACATGACAAGCTGTCATATGTCATGTGCAGCATGCATATTGCAAAAAAGGAAACATCTTCGGTGTTCAGGGCCTGCAGGCATTTCCATTGCATTCGACATTTCGCAAACGTAAGTGTAATGATGGGAAAACATTTCTGTGTGCTCCTGCTGCTGGCTAAAAGTATTCATAGCCGTTCTCTGTAATCTGCTCTTGAGCGAAGCCATTTCACACAGCTTATTGCCAGTCCATGAAAGCTAAGCTAATTATTATGGAATTAGCTCTGTGCAAGTTTAGTTTGCATATTCAGCCGAGGCTCAACAGGTCAGCCGTGCCAGCCGTGCAGTCGGTGTCGTATACGTAATGCTTTTGCATTTGCGGCACACTGACATCTCAATGGAGCTTAGGTCTGCTGCTCATCCATGACACAACAGCAACAGCAACAACAACAGCAACAGCAACAGCAAGAGCAAACACAACCAACACTGGCTGCATCTCGAGGCAGAACTTTGTCAGTTATATGACATCACCGGGGCCGCATTGTGTGGCGCCACAGGCCAAAGGCGACTGAGCTCAGTGGGGAGGGGAAGGGGCGTGACTTCAGCTGAGCTGCTCGCTTGTTATTTCCGCTAGCCACTTACATGGATATTATTACAGTTGCTGGCCCCGCAACGGGGTGCGCGGTACGGCCAGAGGGTTAACTGCCTGCAACTGATGGCAAGCATTCTACTTAGTTTCTATTGGCGTACTGGTTTGTCCTGGCATGTCCTGCCGCCGCTCCTCGTGGGCAGTTCCACATGGCGGCGCTCGTTTAGCTTTGCCGTTTGACTTGCAACTAAACGCACTCGAGTGCCACAAACTTTTCCAATATATGTGCATACAATATATACCACGCCCACTGCGTGAGCGGGCCGCTCGCGCGATGACAGGTGACTGCAGTTAACGGTAAATGGCTCAGCGTATGCGTACGGCTGTTGCCCTGCTCCACGCGTAATTACCGTTAATTTGGCTTGCATCCCTGAAGCCACCATCCAACCGCCAGCCACAATTAATTGACTTTGCGAGCGCCTCTCATGCGCGAGTGTAAACAGAGCCGGCAGCGCCTGAATGAACTGCGACCGACTCTCCACATAAATTATGGAAAGGAAACGGTTTTCAGCCCTGTTAACCCCAAATGGTTAGAGTCGATAACCATCTAATGTCAACTAACATTAATAATGCACAGCGAATCGAGCAGTACAATTGTACCCTTACAGCACCAAATGGAGCTACCTACACCAATCGCAGCTACCTTTCATTCTGAGTCGAACCGATTGAGGGTTTCGCGTCCATTGTCTGACGTCAAATGTTTTTGACCTTTTCTTCTTCTCACGTCACTCTGTCAAAGACAAAGCAAGAATTGAGTTGTCACATTATGTTATAACATATCAATTTTGGTCACCTTCAGAACCTAGCGTCTCACCCAAGCTTAGATTGTCGAGCAACTGCAGCCAGAAGATCTGATGGCACTTACACTAGAACTAGGAGTAGACCCAAACATCAATATCTTGAAGACCTAATAGATTGGATCTTTATTTTTATTAAAAGAACATCTGACTTTGGAAAATTAATGGTGCAGCTAATGAAGGCTTTAAAGTAGTGCTGCAAACCCAGCGATTGTAGGTACTCAAAAGAATGATTTCAAGCTCAATCACTGCTGCTTCAAGAAGAGTTTCCACAGCAAGCACGTACAAAAGACTGATTAGTGATGAGCCGATATATCAGTATCGATATATCATAAAAATTAATAATCATCGATACTGACCCTAGCAGCTCTATCACTAGCTGAGCAAATGCCTCTTCAAAGAGAACCCAAAATGCTCCGCAGTGAAATTCCGCCGATAGTACGACTTATCGACTTGCTCATATGTAATCGAGTGGAAACTATAAACACTGAGAATTCGATTAATAGTGCATGCGTATGTTGCATGTTGGGAACTGAAGGCGCACAAATGGCGCTCCATAAACGAATTATCAGACTCTCTGACAGCATTCAGGCTGCCTCAGAGACGCTAACTTCGTTTGCAATTAGCATGAACTGAAGCTGTCGCCATTAGCTGTCACAGTTCGAAGGATTCTCAGTCGTCGCATCAATTTATGTCATTCGGCCTGGACAATGGGTAAGAACATTGTGAGGCAATTAAATATGCGAATGGGACTGCAATTGAATCGTTGAATGCGAGTCTCGGACCGAGACTCTCGTTGACAGCTGATGGACGAGACTGTTGCATGAGCCGAAACTTTTCCAGACCCACAGACAGACAGCCAGCCACTCGCAGCCACAGTCAAACATCATAAAAATAGTTTCGAATTATTGACATGGCAAATCAGATACGTTTCCACTGATTTTTATGCAAAAACTTTTTGCGAGTCGTTGGCGGGGACTGAGGGGACTCAACCACTAGTGCACAGTTCTGAAACGATGAGTTCTAATCGCATGTAATTTTGATAAGCAAACGCACTCAGGATCCCAGCAAAAGTTTTGCCCAAACTTGAAAATTTGGCAGCCCCACACGGGGGGGGGCGCATAGAGAATGCCACAGCTTCAACCCGGAAGTATAACTTTTGCTCTCACTTTCTGAACATGCAGAAAAGTTGCTCAAAGCACTGCAGAAAATTAGGCGACTTTTAAATTTACCTGTATATTCTCTAGCATTCCATATCATATCTTATTAATACAGTCCCGAAATACTTCTCTTAAAATTCTGCAAAGTTGTGGCTCTTCGATGGAAATTTTGCGACTCTAGCTCTACATATAGTTCAACAACTATAAGCAGGAATACCTAGCAACTATTTCGTGTAATATGAGGGGCGTATAAATATAAGGATCTACAGGAAATATTCAAGTCAACTCTAATAAGTTCTGAGTTCGACAGTTCATACTTACAGACAGGCCTGGATAGACCCAGCTAATCGCCACAATCACTCTATGGAGTCTACCACTATATTCAGAATTTAATTTTTAGTTTCTGAAACAAACAGAGAGATAGAGAGAGAGAGAGAGAGAGAGAGGGAGAGAGAGACCTATTCAATTGATCGTACACAATATTGAATTTTATAAACTTCTATTAAATTTGTCCGCTCAAAAATGAATTAATATGGATAACAAAATAATTTTTCAAATTTCGATCAAAAGACTTAAAACTAACTTATTTCTCGGTGCCCTACTGCTGAGGTCCTATTTCTCGATTTCCTACAGCTGAGGCCCTGCGATTTGATACTGTGGACTTAGAAATGAATTTTGGTGAGCGCTGTCCATGCTCTGGTTGGCTGGTGTCCTGCTCCACGAATTCGAAGATGGAGATGGAGATGGAGATTGACTGATGAATGGTTTGCTTTGCATTCCATTTCGATGTGTGGTTTCAGTTTTGAATTCGCCTCTGTTCAGGTGGGCCCAGGTGGACAAGCGAGCCGCAGCAATCCGACAGCAGATACTCAATTAAACAGAAATTTTATAACCAGAATTCAATGCACGTTTTACGCGTGGTCAAGTGGGTTTCAGTAGCGGAATATTTTATTTTTTGCCTGCCAAAAAGGAATCAATGAAATTCAAATGCAAGTCGAAGAGCATGAGAATAGGAGGTGTCGAGAAATACTTACCTGATATATCTATTTTCAAGAGAAATGGAATGGGTTTTCGGATTTGATTTTGCAGCCTTAACCAATCTATGTTTTGGCAAAGTATATGGGGGATTTGTGTACCTAAATTGTGGGGAAATTAGCCTAAGGGGAAGACAAACCAAACATTATTATAATTGCAATCGTTTTGAGTGTTGTGGCCGGGCATGCCCAACTAGATAATACACTGTGTAACGGTTTTCTAAGCTTAAGTTGATTTCTTTACATATAATCCTAAATCGTATACATAGATTCCTATTGTACTCTGCTTGCTAGGAATATGCTATACGCATATGAGTCGAATGGGATATTCAAGAAGTGAATTATTCCTCCCAGGCAGTCTATAGGCCAGATTTAATGCCTTTAAGCATATAATTTGTGCTCAACTAGCTGATGGTTTATACCTGAATATGAATCTCTAACTAGGTGATCAGAAATATATATGGTTCATAGTTTACCTTACTCTAAGGTAAACAGGTATTCAGCAATATCGCTACCGGAATACCATGAGTGAATGCTGTCATCATGTACGTATGAACATCTATATACGTGGATTCAGATATGGATCTTCGATTTTTACTTGATTACTACTACCCCACACGCTCATAATGCTACCTCTACTATTACTATTTCTACTTCTAACGCCACACTTCGTCTATTATTGTTGTTATCAAACACGAATAGTAGAGATTCAATGTAGCACTACTGTAAGCAGAACTACTTTTGCCTCCTTCCACCATTCTTAAACATAAAACTTATATTAAACTTACTTGTTTCTGTTGGATGAATGTGCAACGATCGAAGTGCGCATACCTCGGCCTGTAATGTACAAGTTGAGACTGAGATGCACAGATCCACTTCAGATCAGTGGAAGCTTACCGTGGCAATGCAATTTTTGCGGTAGGACCTGTAAGCGCTTGTCAGGCCTTAGGCTTTAGATATTTATTGATGGGTGAGACGATCATTCAGACGGTGTACTCTATCCGGTTGAAGAAGTTGTTGGAATGCCTCCTCATGGATACCCACGTGCTCCACCGGCTCATCGTACTCCTCCTCTGAGCAATCTTCGGAGGAAACACGTTGAGCGAGAGTCCAGTACAAAACGTAGATCATCAAAAGCATTTGGATGATGAGCAATGAATGGTGGCGCAAGAACACGACGACCGACGGATAGTTGTCGTAGAAGGAATACATGAATTTTGTTTCGAAAAATTCGTTCAAATAGCCCTCGAAAAATTCCCAGAATGGATGCCATACGTAAAATACCAAGCCTTGGCTAACCAAATAGTAGACACCCAATGCGATCAAAAATATCCATAGTTGATTGAGAATACGAATGCTGGCGCGAAGTCTATCAGCCATGAATACCACCCAGGCCAAGAACAGGGCGGCCGGAAAATCCGGGCGGTAGTCGCTCACAATGTTCACTTCACCCACATAAAGGCCCACGCACAGTACCACGGATACCGATGCCGTACCAGGTATATCCAAATCCATAGCCAATGTATATTTTGTTTGAGTTCAAATGTGAAAAAAAAAATAGATAAATACAATGTACACACTATAAAATACTGCTGTTTCCTACAACTAAAATAACACCTAGTTGCCAGCTCGAACGAAGCCTACTATAGAGGTACGAAATGGTGGGGTTACACAAATATTCCAGTTGCACTCAGGTGAGAGTAATACAACATCTGGCCAGCGACAAGAATGTGTCTAAGCTGAGGTAGATATAGGCTAGCCTAGACTGCATTCATATTTTCGAAGAATTTATAATATAGTATAAGATGGAGATAGATAGAGAGGGCCTTCAACTGATAAGCTGAGCAGGAGAAGGAGAGATCAATCGGTCACAATGTCACACACACACACACACATACAGGCACTAGGCACTGCTACCTTCCAGCTAGCTGAGCAACCTCTATGAGTCTCTATCTGGCACGACTTAACACACATGCAGCAGCAGAAGGAGGGCAGAGAGCCAAGCAAGGCATTCCTGCTCAGCCAGGCTTTGCCCGGCGCTCACGTAGTCAGCGAATCGAATTTTAATTTCTGGCCCGGATGGCCCTGTCGTCGCTTGGCTTTGTGGGGCCCCGAGATTGAAGTTAAAGTTGCGCTAAAAACTTTTGACTGTTTGCCGGCAAAAAGTGACTTTTCGTGGGTTCGTTGCCACAGAGCCTGGCCACAGTGAATGAGGTTTCCCCATGGCTCGAATAGTTTGCAAGGCAAGTTCGAAAATGGAACGCAATACGTTAATATACAATGCTATATATAGACGTACATACATATGTATATCTCGTATGCTTGCTAGTGTTTACAAAGAAACGAACTTTAAAGTCACAATAGCTAGTGGCCTATGAGAAGAACGTATAAACTGTGAATGGAGCACGCGATGAATGCCTTGAATATAGAAGTATCATACATTTTAATTAAATTGCCAAGAAAATGGGAATCAATGTATATGTACATATAATGCGAATCTATAGTTGAAAGCTTTAAAAAAAAAAGCAAAAACTATCAAGATATGGGTTTATTCTAGAGCAGTTAAATATTTGTCATATGAACAGATTTTGTAAGAAGTCAATATATCATTTCACATAGCGAATGACTTTAGTAACTCTTGCAAGTGAATTGATTCCCGGTTAGAAAATTTTAAATAAATATTCCCTTAAGAAAATCTTAACCACAAAGTAATCAATAGATGGAAGTGTGAATATGTTTAAAAATATCGGTTGAAGAATAATCGAAACGCGATAGTTTTGCAATTCGACTTTGCTCGTCTCTGACCAAAGCATTTAAATGCCCTATTGGGAAATGCTACTCATATAGACAATATGATAATAGAAATATAATAAAATGTGCCCAATATTCAAATTGACCCAACACTACCCAAAACATAGTTGGGGCTGTGACGTCACTGGTGCTGCTGCAAATGGAGAGCTTTGCTCGTAAAGCCGCAATTAGTGAATGTGTTTCGCAAATTTAGCTCGCTTTTATTCGAATGCAGCCCACTGTGCGCGAGGGGAACTCATTATTGAGCACTCAGCGGCGGCCATTGAGAGTGCGTGCGTGTGTTTTTATTTGAGCATTTTACTTGTACCAATTAGGAAATTACTAGAGTAAATAGCTTCACACACACACACAGACACACATATAACACACGCACAGCACAAACATAAACAACAAGTTTTGCCCATGTCCAGCCTTTAGGAGTTTAAACAACAGTGGGCAAAGATCATTTATCAAGCTCTTGCGGACAGAAGACGGACACATGGCTAGCTCCTAAATACACAAGACAAAAGCTGGCCGGCAAGTGCAAACTTTTCAAGTTTTTCAACAACTTTGTCAAACAAGAAACGAAATCATAAATTTAGCGGGCATTGAGCGGCTTGAGCGAATGATGGATAAAGCGACGAACGAAGATAAACAGTTTTGAGCGAGATTTCATAATAGTTCCATTGCATATATAAAAAAAAAAAAAAATATATATATATATATATATATATATATATATATATATATATATATATATGTTTACCCCACTCCATATTGGTCCTCACTTTTTTAGTGCATTTTTAAGGTATATATATATATATATATATATATATATATACCTTAAAAATGCACTAAAAAAGTGAGGACCAATATGGAGTGGGGTAAACATTATATACATATGAATATATGCATATGTATATCTAATAAAAGAAGTTTTTTTAAGACAAGCTGTAGCACATCCAGAGAGAGAGGCGCTGGCAAAAGCAGATTTATAATAACACCCGAGAACCGAACTGTAATTAAAAGTAAATTTGTATTAATGTCTGCTTGCCGTAGCCTCAACACGTGCACTCTACCGAAAGCCGAAAGCCGGTGTTGGGTACCGGGTACCGGGTGCCCGGTGTCGGTTCTCGGGTGCCGGGTTTCGGGCTTTGTCAACATTTTAATCAAATATGTGTCAGCGCGGACTTATGAAACTAATTGACTTTAACGCTAGCGGCTGCCCCGCACCGCCCCACCCCGCCCCGGCATTGTATCTCCCACGGAACTGTATAGTAAGTAGCCCGGCCTCAGTTCGGTTACAGCGTCGCTTCAAGAGGAATTAATTAAAAAACTTAATCTGCTTTGGCAGCTGGGCTGGCTGGGTACAGGGCATGGTGGTTTCGGTGGTTTGTGCACTCGCAGCCTTCCATCCGCCTGACAACGATTTACTTGAGGTCTACTTAGCAAACTGAAATCCCATTATAAGCTGCTCACATTTGACGGCACGGTAAAAGGAAAATCATCATCATCGCGCACGTGACTCCAGTCAGAGAAAATACCTAAAATCAGTTAAAATCGAGCTTACCGACATCAATTTGATATTGAGAATCGATTGTTCACTTACCCATAATTATACCCAATTGAATACAGCAAAATTCTTATGATTATTATTTTCATACGTCGACTCAGATATTTCTTCAGTTTGAGTCTCAATGCCTTTGCCCAGCTCAACTGATGATCTCAGAGAGGGCAGAGGCCCTTGTCCCTGATTCAATGCGAAAAGATATTTTTGGCGCATCAAGTTGCAGCTCGTTTGGCCAACTGTGAATGGCCCGGCCCCAGTTGGCATCAATGAGCTGGACAGATATTCATTATTAATCGCTGGCAATCGGAATGCAGGTTTTTGCTTGAACAAGGACGCCTTAGGGGACAGTATCCTAATTTCGTATATCAGTTTCAATAATTCAATAATTCACAAATAGCAGCACAAATTTAGCTGGAATTTCGGAGAACTGAGTAAGGTTAAGGAACTATATTTAAATCAGATCAATATACAATATATACATATATTCATAGATATATAAATATGTATATAACTGACTAGCCTAGACTTATTTCGATACGATTTGCAGCAAGTGCTTTAGAGCCATGCAAGCATTTTCCAGCAAATTAATTATGGATAATTAATGAACAGCAGCTGTTATTGTTGTTATTGGCCTTTGCTGCTGTTTATGGCCAGCTACTCGGGTGGCACTTGACTGATTTTATAGCGCGGCTATAAAAACCTCAATTAGATTGAACGTAAGCCCCATAAAAACCGCAGCAACAGCAACAGCAGCAACAGCAGCAGCAGCAGCAGCAGCAGCTCTAATCAGTTAACTCAACTACCCCTGCCCCTCTCTCGCTGGCTGGTATGGCACTAATTGAAATAATTGAAACATTAGCACAACTTGATTGGGGGCGTGGCACACGTGATTGACTCCCAGCCATAGGTAGCCGCATCAATTGTTGCGGCTTATGTCGGTCCACGCCCACAGCAATCACGCCGGGCCACGCCACTCCAGCTGCATTTCTCTTTCGCCCCTCGTTCGTTAGTCGAAGCAATTAAAGAGCCGCTCAACCCACTTAGCTCAGAAATGTGCCGCCCACTTTGCCCACACAATGCGTAATCCGTGAGCTGGGCACGTTGGCCAACGGGCGGAGCATTGCATTGGATTGCACTGAGTCGCCCTCTGCTGCAGCTACAGCCATAAATGCGGGATTGGCATTAGTCACGTCGATTCATTTCTGGGTTCCATTCATAGATTTTCGAGGAAAACTCCATTCACCCAGAGCTGAGCGGAAAAGTAGTTCAAATAATGCAAATTCCTTGTTTAGTTGCCAGAGCAACCCCTTTGATGGGAACTGGAACTTGGAAGATACATGAGCAAAACTCGTAATTGTTGCATCATGAACAACAACAATTTTTCAGATTTCCTTACTACTCAGTGTACAGATAACATCTTATTTAAGGCTGCTTTTCAAAGCCTAGAAACTGCTAAAAGAAAATGTGTAATCGATTGAAATTACATCAAATGAATGGAATGGCAATCGGATTAGAAAAGAAGCGTGCTCTAGTCGGGAGTGCCTGACTAATAGATACCTCGAACTCGAACTCTGCTTTAAGTTGATATTCCAATCAGAAGCATTAAAAATACATTTAAAACGTAATTTAAATTTATTCAATATGTAATTTCGTTTGATTTGTATATACATATATTGTTGATTATAGTAATAATAATAATAATAATGAAAAGGAATAATGATTATGTATGTAAATACTTATTGTGAATACCCTACGCCTCTATCAAGAATTGCCCCTCCCCCAAGAGCGGATATCCACTGTTAATAGCATCAAATGACTGTGTTAGCAAATGAACCTATTTCTGTTAATGAAGTCTAGCATTAGATTTTTACACAGAACCTATTAAAAACGGGACTGGAGTTAAGTTTTATTAGATTCATTATATACAAATTTTAATTTTTAAATTTATAAATCATTTTTTTTATATTTTTGTTGTCCTCCAGCGTCATGCATCATGCATAAGAATTTCGAGTATTTTGTATTTATTTTATTCATTATTTATTAGATCTAAAAGGTATATCAATGCTGCTTTCGACCATGCATAAACAATCTATTAACTGAACCCTACACTGTACTACTATGTTTATGGTTATACATATTTAATTCTACATTGAGCTCAATCATCGCGATTGGGATTCACATTGGCATAGCCATTCAATGTGTGAGTGTATTCAATGCCGAAATTCATTTATGTGCGATGAATAAATTATAAAGAGCCAATTTACAGCTTCTTCATAATTGTTGACGAGCAACGCATTCCTAAGGCTGCTATCTATGTACATACATATGTATGTCTATCGATTTGAGCTCTATTAGGGCAAAAAGAGTGAATGAATGGGTGCTGAATGCTGGAAAGTTGATTTATGTTGAGCATTTTAAGCTGTTTTGATTTATAGCTTCTTGGCCAATTGCTTTGTGGCAAAACGGTTTATGGCTCGGCCGGCCAAATAAAAGAGCTCTTATCCCAAAGACAACGAACCCACTCAAGACTTCAGCGCAGTCATTGTGGGGCAAGCGGCCATGAAATTGAATTTCCTTAAAGCTTTTCGCTGTGGCCTCTTAGCTGGTGGAGTGGAACAGGGCCAACGGCCGTTTTCATCAATCAATTCAACGCCTAAGCAACAGCTGAAAATCGATCAAATCCGTTAAATAACATTCTACTTAACCCACTTCTTCTATAGGGGAAACCTACTCGCTCGATAACTGAAACTAATCGATGTTATTTCTTCACTGCAATGATAAACGATAGTTGCAATGAGATAAAAGTTCTGATTACATGTGGATGATCTGCATATGGATTGCTTCCATTTGAAACATTACTATATTTTGATTCAATTCCCATTAATCATGCTTTCATCTCCCAGTATTAACAGAATTTTCTCTATTGAAATAGAAGCCAACTATATGATGTAGATTAATGTCTAATGACTCAGTATGTTAAGTAGCTAGGGTATTCACATAACGGTATATACACTTTATATTTTGCTCAACCGCTAGCTAGTCTCTTATATATCCAAGTCTATTAATAGGAATCCAAACTTTGCTTTAAAGCAAAACAGAAAAGACTACATCAAGTGCAGTTACCAATTCAAATGTAATCTTTTGTGAAACATAAAGAGTTGCAGGAAAGTTAACTTTTTGGATAAAACCCACTTACATCCATTGGAAATGAGTTATTGAATATCTGCCGTTTATGGGCTTATGGCTTTGTTGGCAACGGCAAAAGTTGTCAATGATGGCAAATCGAGTTAAAAAGTTGCTCGAGGACAGCTCAGACTCTAATAGCTCCGGCAGATAGAGAGAGAAAAGTATGAAAAATAAACGTTGTTTTGCACTGCTATGCACATTTAAGGTAAATTTAAAACGGTTTCCTGGCACCTGTCCTCTGTCCCATGAGGTAAAATAGCAGAGCCTAGTTCTCCTGCTGAGACTCAATTAAATTGCAAACATTAAAGATAAAATATACACAGCGAAATCTAAATTTTATGTAAATTGCAAGATTTGTGCAAAACGTTAAGGGAATTTCGGGTGCTACTCTCAGCTAATTATACTCAGTGCCAAAATTATACACGATTCATAGCCACAGCATGTGAACTGTAAATAACTTCAGTCATTTCGGGAATTCAAGTGATATATTTATGCCATAAATAGCTAAAGACTCAAATTATTTTTGGTAAGGAAGAAGAAGTTGACAAATGTTCGGATCTTGTTTATGGAAAATCATCAGGAGGAACATCCTATAGAAATGAATACAGCTAGTATCTCTATAGATCTACAGCTGCTTAAAAAATTCACCATATAAATTATTATTATATATGTATATGTCATATATATTTTTATATATTTATTATATATTTATTATATCACAAATATTATATGACGAAGTCATATAAAAAAATTAAATTATAATTTTTTTAAATTAAATAACTAAAATAACTAAATTTAGTTGAATATAATTTAATTAGTTAATTTTTTGTGCTATTTAAAATCGTTTAATAACACATTTAATTTTTAAAATGATTCTTACGCTACAAATATATTTAATTATTTATTTCTTCTAATTGTAAATTGTATTAAATTGTTGAGGGTCTTCTGGGTAAATAAAGTACATCTAGGGATATCTGTGTTTATATATTTCGCTCTCCAAGTCGAAGACGAACTATTTGCTAGTTATAATCTGGCTTTACGACTACCGGCACATGGATTCAGAGCCCTGCCAGACTTCGCCTCGCACTTTATGCATGATCAAATAGAATATTTGCCTCGATTCTTAGCACGTATTGCAATATTACATCTAGTGATGGCACGATTAATCATATGATGTCCATTAATCGATTATTTTGCTTCGATTTGCAATTTAATTGTATCGCAAAACGGGCTTTAATGGCAATTTGCATCCCTGGCTCTGGGTCTAATACTTTTTGTCTCGAAATAACATCTTCCCGTAGCACCTTTGGGAGCATTATATTATAATTTTGGCATTGCTCATTACGACACGCCGCATACCGCATGCCGCATGCCGCGCTACGGGCCGTGTCGATCAGCCGATGTTTTATTTGAGTATGCAAATGTAATAAAACTTTGCCTGTGATGCGGCCATCAGGAGTATGCTTGACCGCGATTTCACGGAACGAATGAAATGAATTAATTAAATTTTGCATATTATCTCGATGGCCATCAATACATTTAATGCGAGGCCAATTCATTAAATTTGAGCACCCATTGAATTGAGCTTTTTATTAAGCTTATCAAGAGGCCTACTCACAATTGAAAAAAAAAAAAAAATTGAATCACGCATATGTATATTTGTATCTTTATCTACACCTGTATCTGCATCTACATCTGCATCTATTTATCTACACCTACTGCAACTTTTATAAATAAAAACAAATTGCGCTTGATTGTCTTTTGCAGGCATTTCATTCACGGCCAGCAAGCAGATACTTGCCCCATCCTCCGCTCCGGGACCGTGCTGCGCTCACATTGAAGGCGTGGCTATGGGGCCGTGCTGCATGTGTAACATCCACACACGTACATTGAAGGCCTGATCAGAATTGCATGGAAAACAAAGCCGAGGCGCTAGACCGATAATAACAGCAGGCACAGCAGAAGCGCTAGGGGCTTGAGGTAATTAACACACATTGCGGGCTCTATTACAAGTGGGCGTGGCAATGGTCGTGATCAGGCAACGCCTGGCCGCCGCGCTGACTCTGACCATGCTAATTAGCTTCTGGCCGGCCGGCGGCCATGGGACAGCCGCCATTGAGTGCGCCGAATGGCTCAGCGCCAGCGAGTGCAACAATGGCACTGCCCTCAACAAGAACAGCAACAACAACAACAACAACAACAATCAGATTGGAAACAACAGCAGCAACTATATGCTTGGCAGCTCGGCACTGGACCACCTAAATAGTTCAATGCATCCGGACAATCTGCTGGAAATGGATTTGGAGCGAGACGGCGAGATTTGGCCACTGGAGCGTGTTGTGTCCATCATTGTGCCGGTGTTTTTTGGCATCATTGGCTTCGCCGGACTCCTGGGCAATGCGCTCGTCATATTGGGTAAGTCTGTTTGCCTTTTAACGGCCGCGCCGTAATCGCAATCGCCGCAGCCATTGCCTCCCACTGCCGGCAAGCCCATCTATTGTCCTTCTGCTGATGGCCAAGTGCCAATAAAAGTGCCGCGACCCCCGAAGTCGTTACATCAGCGAGCCCAGCTCGATGGCGTTGGCCCAATTGCCCGTCGACTCGAGCCAAATTATGCGTAATAATTGCAAATATTCTGGGCAATCTTCGCTTTTAATATGCCATAACGCCAGAAAGGCAGCTAATTGATTTTTTATACGCCCCAGATGTCTCTAGAATGGCCGTAGCCCCAACCAGGGCCGGCCCGCTGCAACTTTACGCCCAACACATTTGCCATGTTGCAGCAACAAAAATTTGTTGCATTTGCCGCTTTACGTTCGCAGTTTTAGTGCCCTTCACGGATCGACTCGGACATAAAATACAAAGAAATCCGTCTTCCCTTTGCAAACACCATAATAGCTGATGGACGGCAATCGGAGTATGCATTCAGAGAGAAGGAATGTGTTGGCTTGGGCAGTTGCTTGAGTTGGGATCAGAGACATTGAGTTCAGTAACTGCATTCGACTTCAAGCCGACCTCATAAAACAGAATGAATTTGGAGTGCATTAGATCATAACATTACCAGTAGCATATTATCATATCATATTATATCATTATCATATTATCATTATTAGCATAAATTTCTATACCCCGAACGTATAAGATCTAAAATCTCAGGTCATCAATTGGTTTTGTGAATACTTGGAATAGGCAAAAAGTGGCGTGTGGTTGTACCTCAGATACTTCCTCTATTTCTTCCAAAAGTGGCACACAATAGAGTAATTCTTCAAATAATAAAAACATATTGTCATATTGTCACCCATTAAATTCTACACCTATCTTATTTTAAGGGTCCCAATTGAACATTTTAGGCAGGGGCACTCTAAACAGTTTATTTGAGTAAACTCTTAATTCAATATTAATGAATATTTCAAGCTAAAAATACGTTTAGCACATAAGTCAACATATTCTAAAATTAGGCCAACAGATTGAACACCTTTTCTATGTATAATCAGACGTACTTAGCCATACTCTAATTTGCTCAACAATGTTTGCTTTTTATGAGTCATGTAACTACTTGGAACTACCATCCTAGTCAAACACTAATTCCCGTCAGTATTTACATTGTATCGGGGCAGTTTCATTTGTATGCACGAGCAGTCCCCACTCTAAATGAAAAACCAAATTTCAGGACTAGTTTCTGTCCACAACAGCAGCAGCAGCAGCAGCAGTGGCAAAAAAACTTGTATACGAGGGCAGTATGATAAGCTAGCAACGTTATTACACGTATTAATCATGTTAAACACGACAGAAAGCAGAGCAAAGTGTAAGTCTTAGTCATTAGATATAAGGAAAACTATTCTATTAATGTAAAGGCGTGTTTAATCGATACAGAATGGACTAGAAATGTGGTAAAGAAGGGAACGTTAGGAACGGATGGCTGGTGATGGCTCGATTAATCATATGATGATCGATGTAATTGTATCGCGAAGTGGGCTGCGATTGATTATAATCATAATCGATAATTCCATACAATAAAATAAGATTAAGTCGATTTCTAGAGTATTTTCGAGGAAAAGCTTCAGACACTTCAGTGCGAGGCGCTCTTATCTTTAGAGAAGTTCCAACTGATTCGGAAAAGAAGAAAGAAGTTCAAATTTCTAGTCGAGAGAGCATGGCTAAGGAATACCTGCAAGGCCAACCAATCTATGCTGAAAGAGAGATCTTTATCGAGTAGAGACTCTAATAAATGCACTGCATACATACGAATACTTGCACTCATATATACGTATATATATATATATATATATAGACATGTATACTGTACGTATTGAGCGTATGAATTTCAAATTAGAAGAAGAGCACAGCAAACATTTCTGGTAGAGTGAGAAATATTAAAATGAAATCAGCCGCTGATAATTAAAGCACAATTCAAATGCAATTTCCATTTGCTTTAATAGTCGAATAAAATTAATGGTTAATTCCAAGAAAAATGCACTCATTTGAATGCATGCATGCGTGTCCATGCATGGGGAGAATGCGCTGGCTTGACTCTGATTGTCACGTGGTTTCGCCCATTCAACCACACGGTTTCTTTGATAACTTTTGTGTTGCCGAGCGAGCTTCAATTAAATTTTGCAGCAATTGATGCACGTAGTCCATTTTTGTACATATTTACTGTCTATTCGCAAATGAACTTCAATTCATATGAATGTCTGCATAGAAGAAAAATGCAAGCTGTGTAAAACTCGCATGCAGCTGTGCGAGATATAATTGAATAATGGAAATTCAAATTCGACAACGTTTCAAATCGATTTCATGGGCAAAACTATGATTGAAACTAATTTGATTTGAGCATGCAATATGGGGATTTCAAGATTGAAACGGCTATACCGACGGACCGCTGAGAGAGCAAGGCCAAGTCCATTTAGCTGGAAGTCCTAATCAAATATACACTATATACTACTCTGTGAACTCGACACATTAAACATAATACCTCCCTCTTTTTAAAGGGTTCATTAAGCTTAATGAAAAATGTAGCTTTCTGCGAAATAAAACTAATTCATTTTATTTGGAAAATTAAAGACTTACATTTCTATTTAAATGAAATAAACTCGAAATGCAGAGCGCTCTTCCAGCTGACAATAGTTCCGTTCATCAATTTAAGCAGTCACAAGCTGAATTACCTCATTAAAATTACCTAGGGAACTAGTTCATTAAAAGTAACTGGTGAACTTGTTCAGGGATCTATGAAAGGTGCAGTCTAATTGAGAAAAGTCACGAGTTCAATTAAACATTTCATTGCAATGAACTAGTGAACTTGTTCGGGGAATCGCGAACGCTACAGTCACGTACTCAAAGATTTCAATAAAATGAACGAATGAGCTTGTTCAGTAATACACTCCGATGCCGTATACTCCTTTCTCACCCATTCAACCAGGTAGAAACAATTTGTTCAGCAGTTTCGCAATTCATTCAGCATCCCTAATGAAGTGTTTCAATATAATTTACCGAATCAATTTGCTCTTCACATTGAACTAGAGTTCATATCAATGCTCTGCTAAAATTCACTGGGTATTGGATGTGTTGAATAGACAGGGCGAGTCGCATTTGCATTGCCAGCGGTTGGGCCGCTCAGACCGAAGCTGTGCAAAGGATTATGTTCATATTGACCAACACTGGCCGCGTCCAAATTTACGCTTGAGTGGCCAATTGCGTATTTCTAACACGATTTTCCATGTGGCAGCTACAAATTTCGCATGCCCCGCTCACTGTTGCCAGCTGCTTCTGGCCAACATCAGATGGCTTTTGGTCAAGGAGAGGGAGAGAGAGAGAGAGAGAAGGTCCGCTGTAACGCAAATTGAAGTGACAATGAGTCAACGCAGACTTCAGTCTTCGCCTTTCCTTTTGCTGATATTTTCATAAATAACGCCGAGGCAACAATATATATTCATTGCCTCCCTTCATTCTATTTCCTTGGACTCTGCTTCTCTTCTGCCCCAAAATTGGTCCTGACAGATGTCAGAATTTGTGGGTTTTGCCGTTAGTCAAACGTTATCCCAATTGCGCTGCTGTCAGTTCCTTCAGGCCCTTACATATGTGTCACAGCATGCTAAGCCGAGGAACTACCAGTCATTTCATATGCCACTCAATCTAAAGGGTATCACAATATCTGTCAGCAATACCACATAATATATATGCATTGCAATTGTGGGAATCGAATTGGATAACTTTGGAAATATCGCATGAATTATATGATGATTGCCCACTCATTCAACAATCGTGGCATCAGTTGCATCAGTTTTGGAATAATATTTCATTTATTAAATTGAATTTATATAGACTCATTCATGACTCTTGAAGGCCAATGGGAAATTATCACTTGTTTCACTTGGAAATTTGTCTAGCCCCACTTAAAGCGAACTTCAATTTGCATAGCTTTGGCCTGCTGCTTGCAAGAGCTTGAAAATGCTATAATAGGAGAGCTGCTATGACTATGCATCGCATTAGGGTCTGTAAAATTGCCATAAAATGCAGAGCAGAGGCATTAATTTAATGCTTAAAGCGCGGCGAGTCAAGTGCAGACACCGAAGTGGCTACTGATGCAGTCGTTTGCTTGGCTGGCACTTTGACAAATTATCTATCCATAAGCCATAAACACACTTATGCACTCCCGCAACCCAGTCAGCAAAATCACTGCTCACACACACACACACACGCACACACACACACACACACATAGATAAGTAAGGAGAACGAGGCCTGAGCAAGCGACTCTAATTTTTCTCATAATTTGCAATGAAACTCACACGTTCATTTACAAATCATTTATCAAAATAACGCCCAAGAGCTGACAAAGTGCCTTTCAGCACGCAGGCCAAAGATAGCAGGAGACGGGAAGAGGGCTACGGCAGAGCTCGGCGCCAGCAAATGAATGTACGTGTAAATTTGAAAGATTGTCTGTATCGAGCAGGTGAATTTATTTCGAAATGCTCGATCAAACTGACATAATCTGCCCAAGAAAGCTAAGGAAACTAAAGCTGAGCTGAAAACTTTAATAATACGTCTCAACGGAGGATCGTATAGGGGCATACCTCTCAGAATCGTTAAGTATCGTGTTAAGTACTCAAATCAGCTTGAAGAACCCCTCAATTCCGCTCAGGATAGTCCAGTGTAGTACCTTAAAGAGCAGAAAAAATATAAGAGCTCACGGCAGGGAATCAGGCTCTGAGCATTCACATCTTCCAGATCAGAGAGCAAAACAACTAGCGACAGCTACTAGAACTAGTAAGAGTTTTAGCTCACAGTTCCAGATGTGATGCACAAATAGAGTATACTTAACAGACTTCCGGTTAAGTCGGAACTATGTGTTCTGCCTGATGAGTGGAAATATTATGCTTACTCTTTGAATGTAAAGTGACAAGCGTATCATCTTATAGATAGTATTGTACCACCATCAGGCTAAAATTCATATCGCATTTTTAACTCTAGTGTAACTAAAAGTTTATCTCATGATAGGGTATCTACTAGTCGGTCACTTTCGCCTGCCAGTTGCTGCTCTATCAGCTGCTGTCTTCGGCTTCGGTGGCATTTATTTTTAGCTTCTGTTACTTTTGCCGTTGGTTCATTGAAAACAACAATGCCGCAGTGGCATAGTATATGACACCTTGACGCTTTCGCCCCTACCTGCACAAACACACACACACACACACACGCATGCTGACATAAATGCACACACACACACACAGCTGAGGGTGCGGCTGCAAAGGCGGCGACTTGAGTCAAGGTTGCAAAAATTGCATGCAAAATGACTTTTCTGTTGAGATTTTCTTTGCTTCTCCACGATAGAGCACACACATACGCACACACACAGCTATGCACAAGTAAGCACACACCCACTCACACACACACACACAGACGCGCGCACACCTGCTGCAAAAAGCCAAGGCGTTCAAGTGTCGTCTTGCATCAGCCACCTGCTGGCCCCGTTGCAAAGCAAAGCATCTTTTGGTTTTGGGCCAAGCTAAAAACAGCCATTTATAGAAACTGTTGTTATTGTTTTTGCACGTATATGCGTGTGTGTGTGTGTATGTATTTTCAGCAGACACCGCACATTTAACTAAGCATCGTTGAGTACTGTCGGCAGTTGTTGGTTTATTCCTCGCCGCATTCAACTTGAATGAGTGAACAACAAAAATGCATTGCCTACTTTTTGGGGCAATGTTCGAGCTGCTCTTGACCTTACTTTACTGCAAGAGATATGTGTATGTATAAATTAAATTAAATTTCGCTTAAATTTTTACCAGGCTGCAACTGAATAAACTCTTGATTGAAACAAAGAAAGCATTTTATATTTTATATATATATATAAATTTTTTTTTTCATTATTTATCCACATTGTAAACATTGTACACATTCAAGCAATAAAATAGAATCGTTGCTCCTGTTCACTCATTACCATTCATCACTCATTAATCATTCATTGTACAATAGACTAGTGCATTCTACTCTGCCTGAAATAAATAGATTTATGGAATTATTTATTAATTTTTTGACACTTTGTTTTCTTGAACAGACATGTTTACCGCTTTGAAGACCTCAGCACAGATTGATACTATTTGAGTACTTAAATAATATCATTTATTATTATTTTATTATTTGCATTTATTCTTTTTTAAATTTTCTCCTTTCTATGCTGGGTGTGAACAAATCATATACTTGTATCATTCTCTGAGTATCTTGGCATAGAGATAGTCGGAGTGATCCGAAAGACCCAATTGACTAGCTAATGGGATCTATGCTGCACTCGGAGCAGCTCCGAAGAGGCGTTGGTATCTTAGAAATGTTGAAATAGTCTTAATAAACCTAAAGCGATCTATGCCGAATTGACAAGAGCGACGCTTTTTATCCAAAATTCTTATCAACAATTGATATTTGTCATAAGTCGAATCAAATATTCTTCCATGTGGCGTCTTAGACATGGTAAGAAAGCGTTATATCGCTTTCGATTTGCTTTGAGTTCTGAGCAGGGGCCTCAAACATGCAATGCTCAATCGCAGTCCATTTGAAGATCGTGCATAGGCAAACTAAACTTATTGAAAACTATCTGGGTTTCAGTTGGATTTAGGCATGTTTTCATGCCGTAACAGTAAAATTTTTAATTTATTAAATATATACGCGCAAAGTGAATTTCATATTTTATAATCGATTTCAAACAGCTGTGAGGCTTAGAAAAAATAAAATCGCTTTCGATTCGCCAACTCTTGCTGGGCTTTCCATTCCGCGCGAAACATATAATAATAAATCAGCAATCCAAAACAAAATATAGAGCCCAATCGGGATAGAAACTCCCTATTCAAAATGGAAAATCGGCCTAGCGTTCCCTTGATCGACTTTAGATGCTTCTCCACCAAGATGCGTAGGATGCTATCAGCATTAACATCGCCACTGTAGCTCAGATGGGTATAGAAATGAATCATGTCCGCCACAGATGGGCGAGTTCTCAGATCGAAAAGGAAAGACTGGCCGGATAGGGGCCTGGTCGTATAAGTAAGAGAGGCTATCGGAGCATATACGGGAATCTGAACTGCCTGGTGCCATTGGAGCTGTAGAGCAGGATATCTCTTACAACGATTCTCGACATACTTCTCCAAACACCCAAAGTCTACTTTCATATCTATTTCCGCTTCATTTGCATGTTGCATACCTAGAATTTCTTCTAACAAATGAGTAGTATTTGATAGAGACATGGTACGGGCGGTTTCATTAGATATTTCATCAGATATTTCATCAGATATTTCATCGACAGTTTCATAAGTCAGGTCAGATGATTCATCAGTTAAGCCAAGAGCTATTTCATCAGATGCATCATAAGATGATTCATGAGCTGATTCATTAGATATTTCGGAAGATGATTCAACTAGCTCATTAGCTGAATCGGATGCTTCATCAGATGCTTCATTAGCTGAGTCATCAGTTGCTTCATCAGACGCATCATTCGATGAATAATCAGACGTTTCATCACCTAAATCATCAGATGCTTCATCAGAAGCTTCATTAGCAGAGTCATCAGATGCTTCATTAGTAGAGTCATCAGATGTTTCATTAGCAGAGTCATCAGATGTTTCATTAGCAGAGTCATCAGATGTTTCATTAGCAGAGTCATCAGATGATTCATTAGAAGAGTCATCAGATGATTCATTAGCAGAGTCATCAGATGATTCATTATCTGATTCATCAGATGTTTCATCAGTTGTGTCATCCTCTACATCTTCATCTTCTTCTTCGAGCTCATTTTCCTCTGCAAAGTCCTCATCATCTACTGCCTGATTCAATATCTTATCAGAGCTAGTTTCTTTTGCATTATCCTCTGATTCCGGTATTATTTTCGGATTATATCCTCTTTTATGGCCACACTTCATCATCTTTTTTTTACTCTCAGCGACATTCTCTTTGGAAAATGTTGTGTCACAACCAAAGATTTCTTCTATTATCAGAGGCGGCTTCGGCTCAAACGCGTCATACAATGCGACACGATTGTCATCGTACCCTCCAACTCTCTCTAACTGCAAGCATGGACTAAGTTCGTCATCATAGGTATAATCTTCGCTCTCCTCATAATAATATTGACTATAGTCACAGTCTTCATACTCATAGTACTCTCTGACATCATGGTTAGCATTATTATAGTCACCGCAAGAGATCTCATCCTCGTAGTAGTAGCCATCGGACTCATCATACTCATCGTAATGCCGGCGGCGTCGAGGCGTTCTTTCCTCACCGTCCGAACCAGCCGAATTCATATAGGATGAACTGCCATCACTATTCTCCACGGGACTCGATGTAACCTCAGAGCTCCTATTGTTGTTGCGCGACTCACTTTGATCGCTGTTATCATTCTCATAGATCGTGCGCATGCGATAGCGATGAACATCGCGCATTTGACGTCGAAACTGTATCTGACTCGGGCAGTCTGCGTCGATACATTTTTGTCTTCTCTTACTCATTGTTGGATTCTTCAAGAGATCTTCAGGCTTGATTCTGACTCATAGATAGGTTTTTATGCTGATGGGCTATAAGGTTAAAGAACTTCGCTTGATTATTCACAAAATAATAACTTACGTGTTTTTTTCAAAAATATAAAATATAAAATTTTCAGCTTCGATGCTTTCAGTAGAAACATTTGAAGCAGAATAAATAAATATGTATATGTATACACGTATAAGATATATAAGTACACTGAAAGCAAAGCTAAGTTGTTTCTCCTCAGACTCCATCATGTTTTTGCTTTAGTCTCGACTGAAAGCTACCCTAAGCCCCAGGAATATCAGCTGACCACAGCTTTATCAGTGAATAATAGTCATAAAATTGATAACAAGTACGAGTGTACTCAAACAGAACCACTACAATTTGATTGCCATCAATTCAATGCAGTACGAAAGGCAAGCAATAAGGAGAGAAAGAGAACGATGTTGGAAGGAATGCAAAGACAAAGTAACGAAAACTTGTTTGCTATATATCGATATATAACTGTATTTACTGGTTGAATCTTTGAGAATCGCAAAGAAGGGCGGTGTGCGAAATGAGCTTCAATTTTATTTAGTATAGGAAAACATTCGAAACAAATATTCAATACACAGTCGCATTCACACACACAAACATTTACGCACTCGCAGTAACATTTAAGCTTCTTTAAGCTCTCCCTTCCTGATCGAACCCTCAGTCAGGTGAAAAATCACAATAGTGGCTTAAAATGTGACGTTAAGCTAGATCATCGATTAAACCAACACTTGAGATACAGCTGCGACACTTGTCAATTGCATGTGTGTGCTAAGCACACACACACACACACACGCACACACACACGCGCACAAATGCAATTGTGCTGAAAGGAATAAATAAACAAAGGCGCACGAAAGTATGCGATGAACAAATTTTGAGGCAGCATATGGCATATGTTGATGGGACATCTATATACATATATATGTATATGTATGTATGTATGCATATGTGTTTGTATTTGTATTTGTATTTATATTGTATTGGCTGTCGCTGTGCAAATTTACACAAATCCACAAGGCGGTGCACAAATTTATTTTACTGCGTTGGCAGTGATAAAATTTATAACCAGCAATGAGCGCAGCGCCTAAAAGCAGGCAACAAAAACAATAAGCGCACACGTGTACCAAACAATGCCCATGTGGACAGCACACTCACAAACACACCCACACACACACTCACGCTATGCACACACAATGGCCTGGCAATCGTGCGTGGGCAAGTCCTCCGTGGTTGGCTCCCGCCCCCGCCGTCCACCTTGCATCTTGGTCCACAGTTTCGTCATATTTATGCCATTTTATGGGCCATGTACAATTTTATTGTTTTACTTTTCAATGCAATGTACGGCTGATGTATGTGTGAGAGCCCGATGCACAGCAGCGCTGAGACCCGCTGGCTCATCCAACTGGGCTGAGAGCTCACAAGGAGCCCCACATTGCGCACAAATACTGATAAGGCAATTTTCCCTTCGCCAGCATCTCTCTGCACTCGAAAGACAAAAAGGTTTTACGCCTTTTTCATCAACTCTCGTGCCGCATTCAGGCTCAATCTTAATGAAATACTGTATGGAGTACAGTTTAAATTGAAATGCTTAGAATTTCAACTGTTTCTGCATGCGTGAACGAAGTGAAAGAGAGAGAGTATATTCGGTTTGAGCAAAGGGAATGCAAATGCTAGAGAGCTGAAATGTAGAATCCTTGTATAGTATTGTAAAGTATTAATGCTTGCTCAATTTCCCAATACACCTATTAAGCGTCGACTTACTGGACGAATACTTCAATATATTTAGTCGATAGACCCTTTCCGATATTTTGTAGACAATCTTCGCTTAAAAATATACCCAAAAGACGTAGTAAATCAGAAAACAAGTACAAAGGCTCTAGTTGAGGCTGCTCGACTAGGAGATACCCTGAACCCTCCAAGCTAATATTTTTGCGAATCCTTGACGATTGAATGTGGTGCTTCATATGTGGTATATCATATGTGAATCGAGATAGTTCAGCAATGTATTTGTGTTGTTTACGAAGCATTGCGTAGAACTGATCCGCCATTCACCCGTTATTAAGCACACATCCCATTTATTACCGTACATTTTGCTATTGGGATCGTAGCACTTGAAGCGAGCTGATTGAATTGGATAGACGAAGCGATGAGTTCGGTTTGCATGGTATGGAAAACTATCGTCGAACCGCAGGCCCCTGTTTATTGGTTCCACACACGGTTTTGGGGCATTTCCCTTCCATTCCTCATTGTCTTCACAAAGTATTGGTATTTCATCGGAGCCGTCAATGCAATCGAATTTGTTATCGCAGCACTGACTCTTGCTTATCCAGATGCCATTTGCGCATTGATAGTTATCCTCGCCAACTTTCTTACCCACACATAGATTCGCAGACTCATCTCGCCCATCCTCACAGTCGATCCACCCGTCGCACATTTTATCCATTTCAAGGCATTGTCCAGAATAGCACTGAAATGAGCCTCTAAAAAGAAAAAAAATATATATATAATTTTTAATCATTTCATCATCATCAATCACACAATTCAAAATTCCATAAAATATTGCTCGACTTGCAAATAATTTCAAGACGGAAGAATAGATTGGCAGTGCTAAATCTACCTAGCTTGTCGTCGGCATCAAGAACTTTCCTTTGTAAATCTCTGCAATGAATGCATATTCCCCGATTCTATCCACGTTTATAAAACTGAATTACAATTACAATAATCCGTGCATGGGTTTTATTTTCACTTTATATGGCTTTCTCACGTACTCATCACAGTGACCACGTATGAATCCGTAGTGAATTTCGCAGTTGGCATGCTCATCCGATCCGTCGGCGCAGTCGATAATGTCGTTACACTCCTTATAGGAGAGAAGTTCGGCTCCGTATGCACAAGAGTAATAGGTCGGTATATCCAAATCTTTGCACACCATGAATGATTCATCGCTGCCTTGCGGGCAATCGCGCTTACCGTCACAGGCCAAGCTTAAGTCTATTTGCTGACCGTTTTCTTCGCACTCAAAGGGAAACGGAGAGCCGAATGTTAGTTTAATCAATAAAAATATACTAAATAGGCGAGCGAACATTTTAATAATTTGAAACAGCTTGCGAAACTGCGCGAGCTCAACTGATCTAAGCTGGGCATTATAACTTATGGCGAAAGAAATGTTCTACCAAAAACCGTCACCCGATAAGAGGCAGCTCGGCCTTAGTGTCATGCTAATCAGCAAAAGTTTCTACTCGTTCCGACGCTACTACAACGCTAGATTATATATTACACATAAAATGAATTATTTTTGTATTTCAGTTCCAAGAAAGATATTGAAATATGAGTGCTCTGCTCTTTAAATCAGACAATCAAGACCACGCCTGTCAAGCAGTCGACTATAGATAGTGTGTTCCACGAAAGCTTTAAAAAAACACTATTCCACTATATTCACTATACGCGCCCCTCATGTGGAATCACCCCCGGTCAATGCTGCAACTGCAAAGGGGGCGCGATATCCAAAATCTGTAAATTACAAAATGTTTCTATTCATTTTACATACAAATATATGTATAATAGAAAGTAAATCTAAGGCCTCCAGGTCTAAAAGTGTTCAAATATAACCCATTTTTCGATTATTCTCGATAAAAAAGTTATCGGATGAGTTATCAAAAAATATTATAAACTTGTACTGCGAATGATATACACGAGTATGCACGCCGAATTTCATATTTCTAGCTCTTCTGAGGTCTAATCGTTAACACGGACGGACGGACAGAGAGACGGACAAGGCTATATCGACTCAGCTCGTCGTGCAGATCAAGAATACATATACTTTATGGGGTCTGCGCTGATTCCTACTGTCTGTTACATACTTTTCAACAAAACCATTATACCCTGATTTCCCAATTTCAATGGGATCAGGGTATAAAAAGTTGTATTAAATACTATAAGAGATCTCCAAAACAGATTCCCATGAGATTTACTAAAACATGATATTTCACTTTGTGAGCGCTGAGCAGGCATCACGCAGTCAGTACAAGCCGAGTTGTTTTCCTCATATCGGGTATGTGCGTGAATATGACATGAGCCGATATGTTTATATCTTATTATATTAAATAAGAGTTTTATTATAGTTATACGTATTACTTTCAGGTGCAGACATATTTTACATGAACTCTAAATATTAATATATACATATATATATATATATATATATATATATATATATATATATATTTTTTTTTTTTTTTTTTTTAATTATTAAGAAATTAAAAAACAATAAAATAAAATTTTAAAAACCATTAACAACATTTGTGCATATGAATAAATCAATTGATAAATCTTCTCAAATATTTCCAAACTCTTGACAGACTTTATTTTATTTCCAAATGAAATGACAAATTTTATTAAATTAAATTCAAAAATTAAATTAAAAAATTAAAATTAAATTAAATTACAAATAAACACCTTATTATTATTATTATTATTATTATTATTATTATTATTATTATTTATTTATTTATTAGAGAATTAGAACTGATATAAAATTGGCAACTGAAATATAGTTCTCGTAAATATGGTAATTCTATACGAATATTCGACGTTTGTGCCAGAGAGTAAAGCACATTTAAATAAAGAGTTTTGCCTTAAGCATGCTCAAATGGGACTCGCTTTACTTGAATATGTGTAACTGTGATTTTATTTTATAGGAATTGCCACAAGATGCAAATGTATGCACAAATTGCAATTGTTAAGTTGCAGTTGTGGTCAGTTGGGATCGTAATTAGGTTAAATTTCAGGGCAATGCATATTCCAGACACTTTCTAATTGTGGTTCATTCCATATATGTATGTATGTACTTACCCTTTGTGCATCCTTTGGCCAACATTTGGCATCACACGCACTCACACATATATACGAATCTTGTTGCCATAGTGTTAGCCACGCCTTTGCTCCCTTTTGCTAAGCTTCTGTCAACGTATATAGACATACATACATATATACGTTCTGCTGGCCATATTGTTACAGACTTTCACTCATTTGGACTATCTCTAGGTGTTGAGCGTACCTCTGAGGCATATGGACTCAGGAGTAATCCAAGGCCATGACCACAGTGGCCATATTCAATGCTCAACCTGCAGCATCTTATCGCAATATTTGTTGTTTCACTGAGACAACAACGAAAGCAAAAACGCAGTTATTTGCCTTTTATTTTATTTATTTACAGTCATTTCTTATTTTTGCTCGCTCGTTGCCCTGAACTTCAGGAAATGTGGTGAATTCTAAAGTCTTAGTGATTGATTGAAATGGTCTATGAATGTGAAAGGGCATAATAACAATCAAGCTGATGATGATGATGTTGGTGATGATGATGGCATTGACTTGGTTACGGTTGCCGCCAACAAAGATAGGCTAAAGGCGTATTTTCGTGTCAGCCAGCTAGGGTATCCCAATCTAATACAAATAATCAAAGTTTCAAGAATGCTTATTGCCAAAAAAAAAAAAAGAAAGAGAACTGAAAAACGGTTAGCAAAGAATAGAAGTATTTGAATCAACTGTTTGTTATCTCGCTTCTTTTATGCCACATTTCAATTTGGTTAAGTAAATTTTAATTTTAAATCGTAGATGAAACTGACGAGATTTAAGAATGAAATGGTTTCCTATAAATAAATATACTAGGCCTAAGTCTCACTATGATATACATACATATATATATAGGTATGTATGTATTGCCTGTGATGTGCAGAAATAGAGAAGGAACTCTAAAAATTAATTAAATATATACTATACACATATATATATATATATATATATATATATAAGAGTATTCTTGTATATATATACTCTTCTTCCAATAACAATTCCCAATTCCCGTTGCGCTGTCGTCACACTGAGCTTTTCCAGAATGTCAATTCCTATTCGCTTTCTATTCGTCCTCAGACAATCGTAATGAGAGTGTTCAATGGCTTCGCTAGCTATCTCGCTCTCACTCAGCAACTGCTGGGAGTTCGTAAGCAACCGTCTAGCTCTCTCTTTCTCACACTTTGTGACACTTAGTGCATGATAGCTAAGGCGCAAGCTCAATTGGCTAACATTTTACTAAAGCTCTACGCAAGCTCTCAGCCTTGCACTAATACAACTGCAACAGTTGGAGCCAATCACATGTAGGGAAACAGACTGCCATTAATCTCATATGCATAATAAGCATATATACATATGTTCATATATGAACTCTGTCTAATAAATAAATAAAATATATAAATACTATTTACATTTTATATAATAATAATATTATAATTGTGAATTAATAATATTGAATGCCCAAAATGAAGAGGTTTCTGAACGTATCTCTTTGCCCATAGTCAAGCAACCCGATTGAGACTTGATGAGAACAGGAAGCCATTGATGAATGGGTGGGCAGGTTATTGAAGTCTTCGCCTGCCCATATCAGGCCATCACTTGGGATGTTTATTTGCTTAGGTTGTGTCTTGCAGGACAAATAATGTGACGGTCGAGCACTGGCAGCATTATTGACCCGATATTTCACAGAACTGAGCGAGAAGAACACTTTGGACATGTTATGTACGTATACACGTATGTGCTTAAAGTCCTGCAATCGACCAATTGGCAATTGGCTATTGGCAGAACTTGTGTTTTATCTTTGGGTCTCATTATTTGCAACCGGATATCCTAGTGCACACACAAGCGAACACAGTCACAAAATTGACGAAAATGTAAATGAATATGTGCGCATGCAATGGCAATCTATAAATACATATAACCGGAATTGTTTGACCATCGGGCAAAAGACGCTTATCTCCCATCTATTGCTGTTGGCCGTGCTGCATGTGTGCGTGCGTGTGAGCCCTGAGCCTCGAGCGTAATTATTTATGCAGTGGAAAGCCTTGTTATGCCCAACACACTTCAATTAGCTCACAAAGCCCTGCCAGAGGCAGCTCCTGTTAAAGACAATTGGACGTGGACAAGGCCCGCCTCAATGCCGTAGTTGAATTTTAATTGCATTTAAATTATGTCTCATTTGGATATTACATTTGTCAAACGTATTCGCCATGGATCCTCTTTTGTGCTGCACATTAAAATATATTTTATGCTCATGCTCACTCTCTCTCTCTCTCTCTCTCTCACTCTGACTTTAGAGCATGATTTAATTGCGCGAATCATTCGAATGCAATGGCGGAGACTAAGCATACAATGCAGCAATAATTCCCATAATTGTTTCGAAAAAGCTGGCCATAATGAACTCCAGCTAGCTGCTGCTGGAGCAGCTTTCAGCTTTTATGGCATATTTTAATTACCAATTAAAGTTCACTTTTATGCCATTTGCTTAGCCTCACTCGTTTATGGGACACGTTGGTTGGCATTCGAGTTTTATGATGCAAATCTGTCCAGCTTAAAGCTGCGGATGCTCTGTGTGCCCCAAAGAGGAGCCTAATTTACATTTATGTGTATCTGCCATATAATGCTGTTAAATATTAAAGCAGACTGACCCTAAAAAGGGTTAGCCTGAAACAGGCCCAAGTCAATGTGTAGACATGGGGCCCACCAAATCCTTGCCCTTCCATAAGTGTTTGCTAACTTGTTTCTAATTTATTTATCAAAGTTTTTCACATCTTAATTATGAAACATCATTGCTGGCAAGTCAGCCAATTGCAGTCAATTACACAAGCTTTCAGCTGTCTCGGCCCTGTCTCAGGACCGACTTTTATGGGCCTCGATGGCCCAGCAGCTGGCTCCAGCAGTTATTTGTTAAGTTGTTTTCAAGATAAATTGCAGGATTACGCGAATCACGCTCAGCATATTGTCGAGCTCTAGCTGGAGCACAGATTCACGCCGACCGAACGGCAGGCGCACTCGCAATGCATCGATACTTTGCCTAATGTATGACATTAAAGTGACATTAAAGCTACATAAAACATAAACAGAGAGAACAAAATTTATATGGCAAGCTGTAAAAATGGCCCAGTCGACATTCGCACACACACACACACACACACATGCTTGAGCAACGTCTGGTTATTTGTTTATTTGATTTCAGCTTGCTTCAATGTGCGTATGTGTGTGTGTGTGTGTGTAGCGTGGCATTAAATAACAGCGTTCTTTGCGCTTGAAGAACTTTTTCAGCTTTTAGCCCCTTTGCCGCCAATTCCCCGTCCACCTCCCCCGCCCCGCCCCCTCCCCAACCGTTTATATAGATACATTTTTTGTTCAGCCTCCTGCGCCATAAATTATGCTACACTTTATTATTTTGTAAAACAAGCAACATAAAACTTTACCTTTACCTTTAGCTCAGCGCCAGTTCATGGTCCAGCCTGCTCATAGATGCTTTGGACCCGACCCTTTTCTTTCTCTTTTTTTTGTTTTTTGTTACGTTACACTGTTTGTCCACAAAATGTCAGTTATAATGGTTTACTTGTTATCAGCAACAGAAGCAGTCGCTGTGCGTATGTGTGTGTGTATATGTCGCTTGTTCGCTTGCCTGTGAATATACATATTAATTGGTATTTCCGGGAAATAGCTGACATTTACCGAGTAGCAACAATCGACAATGGCTGGGAAGTGGTTTGCGTGTTTATAGCGAGCACCACATCAAGTCCATTGATGTCTCGTTCGACTGGTCTTTCATCTATTTTTACTCAGCTTGAACTCATTTATGTTAGAATACTACAGAGACGTAATAAGAGCTAAATTTACTTTATAACTGGAACATATATACAGTACACATTTATCAGTTATATCGTACTCTTTTCACATTTTAATTTCTGTTTAGATAAAGTTATTTCATTAAAATATGTGAGTAAGCAAGCAAACTCTAATCGGGTTGACCGACTGGGAGATCCCCACTGATCTGTGTTTCATAAAACAACTAGGAATTGCAAATGATAGCTGAAGCAGTGCAATGACGGTGCTAGTAGAGGCGGCTTAAATTCCGCCGATCTTAACGTTTTGAAACCCTAAGCCCATCGAAAATGGGAAATCAGGATTTGGATTTGTTAAATGTATGAACGAGGCGTGGCTTGATCTAGATGACGAGCTGAGTTGATCTAGTCATGTCCGTAGGTCTAAAGAGCTTTGTTTGCAGGTCCGTGTATACAATACGATCTTTAATTATTCCTTAGTTTAGTGTTTTCCATGAGATGCCTATAGGTAGTGCTTATAGTGGTGTTATTGTTATCACATTCCGATTACTAGGAACAGATTCAAATGGGCATTTTATGCTATTTGCACGTAAAACCTTCTCGTTCACTGAATTTTCCCTTTTGTAAACGTTTTCTAGGGCCCAACCTTGATGCGAATAGAACTTAATGCATTTGGAAGGTCTTCTAAGTGCTTCGACATCGACAAATCTGATGTCACTCATACGGTCGTCCATCTGTTCCTCAATATCTAATCGTTGGTTGTTATACCTTTCAAATTTCTTAAGGACAAATAACTCCCCTTCATTAGAGCTCTCTGATTGCTTTGCTATGATTAATTCACTCAAGCACTCAGAGTATTCTTTATTGTCTTTGTAGTATCCGAACTTAGTGTTTATTTGTGCATTAATTTTCGCTGTGATGGCATTGTGAGCGCTGTTCTCCTTCGAGCCATTATAATCGGCTTGATCTATGCTGCCGTTCCGACCATGGCTGCAGTTATTGGAGTTGTGAAAGTTTAGATTATTCGGACCCTGATATAGACTCAAATGGGCAGGGTTTGGTATTTTTACGTACAACTTTTTTCTTGACTGAGTTTGTCCTTGTAAATGCTCTTTCGAGATCTAACTTTTGTTTGGAATAAAACCTCATGCATTTGGGGTTGTTTGAAACTGCTTTCAGCTCAAAGACGAGCTCAGTCACACGGGCTTCCATCTGTTCCTCCAGATCCATTCGTCGGTTGTTGTATTTTTGAAATTTGTCAAGAACGTATTCTTTCGCTGGAAGCGGTCTTCCCGAATGCCTAACTATAACCAATTCATTGAAGTAATCTATATACTCTGGATTGTTTTTGTAGTGCCCGAACTGTTTGTTAATAAGCGCATCTATTTTAGGTAGGACATATTTCTCATCTTTGAAAGTACGCTGCAAATGAGATTACATATTGAGTTCGCACTAGTTTCACATTCAATTGTAAACACACCCATTTACAGGATTGTGCGGCGAGTATTCCATGAAGCAAAATGAAAATGATCCACTTCCAGCCCAAATTAGTTGTAGTTGGAGACATTCTCTATGCATACTAAGCGTCGTGCACTGAAGAATATTCTTATGGGGTGCTATTGAAATGCACTTGTTACGCTATATTCGCATTAAGCTAAGACTGGAGCTAATTTAAAATGAGGAACAAATTAATTACAGGCTCATACATTAGCTAAGCTACATATATTTATCAAGTAACAAATGCAATATATGTATATATTTAGAACGAATCTATGAACCTCTAATTAATTTGTTACCCATTTTAAATTAGCTTCAGCCTATTTTGTAACCGTTAAAAACCCCCTACTAGTCGACTTTAATGCTTTACAATCTGCCGAATACAAACTTCAATAAGTTGGAGTGCTGTTTAACTGGAAGATACACTAAACCCTGCGAGCATCTGATATTCCAATCACATGCTATGCTCTTATATTGCATATATAGAAACACCTCATGTACGCACTCTATAACTAAGGGAACTAAGGGGAACTATCAACTATCACAGCGGGACAATCTCATATAAATGTGATAATATTCAGCAAAACAAAGTATATCTAGTATCTATCTAGTATTTGTTTTCCAACTTTGGGCCAAGAGACGTAGTGTCCAAGATCTTAAATTTACTGAGATAAACAGAGATAAAAAATGTAATTATTTATAGAAACAATATTATAAACTTGTATTTGATCAGGGAAACAGTGGAGCTGATTCCATATAGATATGTACGTCTGTCCGAATCTTTGAATGCATTGATTTCAATTCGAGATTTCAGTGTACTAAGTAACAAAAATCGATAAATAATCCTGTTTTTTTGTATCGATTAAAACTCTTATCGAAAATCACTTAAAGACTTACATCCCTAGGCTTTTACATATAGATTCATGTGTATTTCATGCAATATTGATTTTGTAATATAATATATAACGGCGCCAATTCAGACCAAACTCCCCATTGAAGATCCATTACAAGTAGAGCTAATTCTGAATGGGTTAACCCTTTTCATAAAATGGCAAATATTCAGCAGAATATGTAGATCATATGCTGCAAATTTCATTAGTACTTAGGTAGACGAACATTAGCTAACTTTCCAAAACATTGTTCAACAACTTCTAAGAGACCAAATGCAAGGACACAAAAGTATATATTCCATATTTCAATATACCATGACGAGTAAACGCTACTCAATTTGTGTCAGCACTCACTGTGAGTGCAGCAAATGTGACTTACCTCAATAACATAGCTAAATAGTAGTGTAGGGAGTGACCGACTAGGAGATACCCAGACTGTGGAAGAGACTAGTAGTATATTGGACTAGCCATCGTAATCAAGTGTTGGAATGCAAATTCTTTGCCGCACCGGCTCTCTGCCTGTACCGGGCGCTGTCTACTACATAGAAATGCGGCCAGCCATTGTGCCCTGGAATGTCAGCCATTGCAATGGATTCGGCATATAGCAGTTAAATAAAAACGAAATCAAACTGCTGACACACGTGGCAACTGGGCCCCCAAGACAGCCAGCCAGCCAGCCAGGGCTGGGCAGGGTAGGGCAGATCAGGGCAGAGCAACTTGTATTTATTGTTCAAATTTTGCGACTTTTCTGTTGATGTTATTGCCACTTTTGCAGTTGGCGTTGCCGTTGACGTTGCTGTTGCTGTTGCTGCTGCTGTCACTTTTTATTTATTTTAGCCCTGCACGGCGCCTAACGCCTCCGGCTCCGCCTCCTGCCGCTCCACATCCTGTGCTAAATATGTTTCAAAGGAAATTGATTTGCGGCAACAGCAACAAAAGCAGCAGCAGCAGCAATGAACAATAACAACAAACAAGAAGTCAAAACATCAACAACCAGTATATAGAATGAATAAAGTGGATAAGACTGCCCGACTAGCAGCTACCCTGTCTAATGAAGCTGCAGAGTTGAGCTGAAGCAATAAGTGAAAATGAAGTAATTGATGATTCTGGAAGGATGGGGCTAAGCTGTTGTTCTACATTTTGATTCTGATATCGAATGGAACTAATGAGGATAATAATAATGACTCTAGCATTAGATAATAATTGTGATTATATTAGTATTTCATTCGCCAACTATCCACAGTCATGGCTCTTTGAACTACCTAAAGCTTATACTATACCACTGGCATCGTCTTCGAGTGTTATCTATAGACACACCCACTTTCATTGTCAGCATCGAGTACGGGGCATAAACAGCTTTATTTTATATGGCTTTCGCCCGGTGAAATTTCCTCTTTGCCAAAAATTGCTCGTCACGCTGCACTTTGGCTGACCCACAGACTAACCACCAGCAAGCCATCCAGGCAGACACACACATAAACATAAACATAAACACAAACACACACACACACACACACACACACAGGCACATAGACTCATAGCGTTGTCTGCAATTTTCTTGACAGTATGCCCCATCAATCCATTGAAACGTTCCACATCCACATCATACATACAACCCCCCGCCCCGTCCCGCTCCTCCACGCCCCACACTTGCATGTGAGACCGAGACGAGGCAACTTTTGTGACAGCGACAATACAGAGCCCCCCTCTGGCAGCTCGGATGGATGCCAACGCCCCATCGGCCGCCCGCTGTACAGTCTATAGAATTTATCCGCTGCGCTACTTTTCAGCAGAGAAACATAAATTGTTTGGCTAATTGCAAGTGGCTTTCGTCTGTTGGCGCTGCTGCTGCTGCTGCTGCTGCTGCAGAGCAGGCAGAGAGCAGCAACAAAGAGCCCAAGTAGCACCGACTCGCGAACAAAGGACCGTCTCCTCCAGCTCCAGCTCCAGCTCCAGCTCCAGCACTAGCTTCGTCTTCAGCTTCCATTTAGCCACACAGTCACTTTAAGTTTACAGAGCTCGTCTTTCTCTGCGCGTAATTGGCAGAAGAAAAAAAAAATGCTGGGCGTTGGGTGCTGGGCACTGGGCGAGAACATGTACGGAACATGGACAGGACATGGACAGCACTGGCAGTGATTGGGCCATGGAGCTACAGCTGCTTTTTGGCAGCCAAGTACATTGTCAGAGGTCACAGTTCAGCTCACACTTGCTGCTTACGAAAACGTTTTAATAACTGTCTTTTTGATTTTATATTGTAGAATACGAAAATGCAATTCAGATAGATCGATATTTGTATGCTTAGAAAGAGAGGGAACGAATATTAAAGTTGCAAGCCAGCAAAAATTCAATTGAAAAACATTTCCCCATCTTCGAAGTTCTTAAAGAGCTTAGATTATATAAATATACGTATATTTTTTTATAAAAGCATAAATAAATATTTATAATATAAGGTGAATGAATGAATATGAGTTGAAAGCGAAACTTTATGCATAGCAATTCCAGTTCTACTTTAGGATTATAGCTGTGTGAATATATTTGTGCATATATAAAGGTTTTCTAGAGGACAACCCATTTAACAGATAGAGCGAGTTTCATGGTATTCCATACCACACATACTCCCATCAGAAAAATATTTCCTGTCGGTTTAAATTGTCTAGGAAAAATAATAGATCTGCTCGCAACATTTATAACTTTGTTCTTCGACTGATCCTATTTTGTATATAATCATGAATTTCCTATTCAAACTTAAGATAATCCATAAGCATTCATTAGTATTATAATTTTTAGATTATAAAGTAATTAAAGAAGAGTTTCACTCTCTAAATAGTTTGCAGACTATATGGAATACAGAAATAAATATAGGATAACTCTGTAGGGATAGTGTAATGGATTTCAAGTCAAAATCCGATCCTATACGTCGTGATGGCCATCACCCATTATTTGGCTATTATATCTGGGATGATCTAGTATTGCATTCGCTGGTCAAACAGTGCAATTTGTGCAAGAAATATAGGATATTTTGTAGACTAGTTTAGTCCATTCTTTTCTCAACTGGTTTAAGAAGGATTCAGTTTTAAAGAGTCAACTTGGATTAGAATGTAATTCCCATAACTTTTTGCTTCACTAAATTCATTCATAGGAATGGTCAAGCGTATTCAAGATACTCTTACAATTAAAAATAGAATAATTATCTTAAGATTCTACTGTTTTCCATCAAAACAAGTTTGAATTTAGGAAAAGAGTTTTATTATTGTAATTCAGCTTTAACATTTAAATAGACAATCAGTCGAATAAAATGCCAACATTCATTCAACATATTCAGTAATTCATTTTCCACTTCACTTCACACGCAAAAACATTCCAAATGATTGTTGTTCAATTGACGAGAATATTATTTGAAAACAATGAAATAATTCCATGCATATTAATTGGAGCTGTGCTGGCTTAGAGCGATAGACGTGCTGGCCGCTCGCAATTGCCATTTGATTCAAGATTCATGGCTCTTGGCCGCATCAAAGTGTGAACTGGCAGCTGGCTCAAATTAATATATGTATGTCGTTCGTCTGCGGACATTGAATGAATTTCTATTAAAGCAATTACCGCATATCACGTTGCAAATCCCTGGCCAAATTTGCTTACGGCTTAGGCATTCCGCAAAGTGCGTGCATGTATGTGATTCGCCTGGCTTTGGCTTCGGCTTTGGCTTCGGCTTTGGCTTCGGCTTCGGCTTTGGCTTTTACGAAATTGAAGTTGAATGCAAATATGCGCCCGGCCGGGCGAGGGAGAGGGGCGGCAACAAGGCTGGTGCTAATTGCCAAAGCACACATATTGATGAATAACAACGAATGCCATTATCTAAACAAATATATAACAAATTGACACTGAAGGCTGCTGCACAATAACACTCACTGGCTCTCTAATTAAAGGCTTACGGCTGGGGCAGCGGCCAAGCAAACAAAGCACATTGGAATTATCCGTAGAGCACAGCTGCACTGACAAACAGGATGTGTTATGATAGACTGCAAGCTATGCACTTCCACATAAACATTCAACCAATTCCATATGCGAGCCATTGCCAGAGAATCAAGAAAATAATACACACTAGATAGCTTAGCTCTATTCAAGAAGTATAAATATTAAATTCAATTAGGAGAACAAATGAGACTGTCCAAATTTATCAAGCTCATTTTAATAGTCGTTTACAAAGTGTCTACCCTTCGTGGCCTCCGACTTTTTGTCTGCTTTTACTACTCGTCCCTCGACCCGTTTTGCTGTCCGTCTAACTATCCGCCTTGCTGCTTTTTGCACGTCTTGCTCTCCGTCCTGCTGCCCGTCTTGTCGTACGTCTTGCTATCCATTCTACTATCCGTCCTGTTATCCATCTTGCAGTCCATCTGTCTCCATGAACACATTTCTCTGCTACTGAAGCTCAGCTAAGACTTTTTCAAAATTAAACTAAATGGGAATTACTATAATTTATGTTACATAAGCTCTAAAGTTCAGGCGCTATTGCAGCAACAAACTTGTAGGTCGGCAAACCGGAAAAAACTTTAGACCTTAACCTCTTCAGATTTACAGCTACAAACTGACAATGTGGTAATTAAATTGGCCAAGTCTTCTGTGAATTAACTTCCTTTTTCTATTGTTCTTGTAAATATCCTTTACATTTTCCTTCATTTTCGCTGCTAAGCTACAGGGCTGTCTGTATTCAGTGGACGCATCTGGCAACTCTACAAGGCCTTACAAGGCTGCCCATATTTTTTCCAGTCAAAGAAAACACAATTTGTGGACAATAAGAATTGGTTTATATTTTTATTAACATAACTTTTCTAATATAACAGATCTCAAATGTCAGCCTGTACGGCGTATAGTGTCAAAAGATATAGGGCTGCCAGATGGGTGCATCGCATGTGGATAGCCCAGATATACCTTTCAAAAGCTTGCCTACTCTCTTAGATTTTACTGCTTTAAAATATAAAATATAGTAAATTTGGTCCAGCCTAAGAACAAAACCTAAGCCAACTCAAGTCTCTAGTCCATTGTTCTGTCAACGAGGAGCAAGTCGTCTAATTAGGTTAATTAAAAGTGCATGCACAAGTTGGTTCGATTGTCTACTTCGATTTCATATAATAATAATTAACCAAAAAGCCTTATTTAGTATGCCATAAATCAGATCTTAAAATCAGATACTTGCACGGGCAGAAGATAACAATATTAATATGTATATCTATCTCTCTCTCTGTTTGCATGCTTGCCCATACATGCATCGTTTAGTGGTGGTCGTTAACCAACAAATGCGCTCGACCACAAACCTATTGATTATCAACCTGGCCGTCTCGGACATACTCTTCGTCATCTTCTGCGTGCCGTTCACGGCCACCGACTATGTGCTGCCGGAATGGCCGTTTGGCAATTTGTGGTGCAAATTTGTGCAGTACATGATTGTGGTCACATGCCATTGCAGGTGAGTTAGGCCCGGGCCCATCGACCCGGAATTGTTCAGCAGGCGTGCATGTGCCTGTATGTATGTACATATATCTGTGTGGCTTATTGTTGTATTTTCTTTGCCCGACAGCGTCTACACACTCGTCCTGATGTCCTTCGATCGCTTCCTGGCCGTCGTGCATCCCGTCACCAGCATGTCCCTGCGCACCGAACGCAATGCCACGCTGTAAGTAACATCGCTCGACCCGCCCTGTAGCACCTGTGCTATTGTGTCAATTAGTTCGGGCTTGGCCTAGCCTGGCTGAGACCCAATTGGTTTGCTCTCAGCCCACTCCTTGGGCGCCTCAGGGCGAGTGTGCGATGGCACAATTCCAATCAGATTCATATCTAGCTAACTGACTAGGCTTATCCTATATTCATGGCTTCAGTTTTTCCGAAATTCTCATTAAAGCCTCTCGATTAAGCATAAATTCTGCAACAAAAGTTTGCAAAGCCAATGAAAATATTTTGAAATGAATTTATGCAAATGACATTTTCATAAACTATTCAGAAACAGCTGCAGCCGTGGCCACGTCTCTGATTGGCCAGACGAGAGTAAATCAAATTAATTATGAATACTGATACGGCATTAGGGCCTAACAAAACCAACTAATTGGGCATCAATTACCTAAGACATTTGCCTTTATTTGTCTTGCCAACACACACACACACACAGTGCCATTATGTGTGCCTGGATAACGATTGTGACAACTGCTATACCCGTTGCCTTGGCCCATTCGGTGAGGATCTACCAGTATCATGGACGCGCTGGCACCGCCTGTGTATTCTCCACCGAGGAGGAGGTCTGGAGTCTGGTTGGCTTTCAGGTAAGTCAAGCGATTGATTGCACGCTTTGTGGCCTCTAATCTGGCTGTCGTTCGTACCGTTCCACACGGCACTCCGCCCCTACCCGCACCGTTCGAGTCGACTCTCTGATTAATGTTGCCACATTATTCATGCCTCGCCGCCAAATTTGTCACTAGCTCGCGGCTCTACACATGGAAATTGCGTGAAATTACAGAATAGCGACTTAAGTGACGTCTGCTCCAAGAGCAGACACCATTTCCACACAATTTATCGCATATACATATAGATGAGTGTGTGACTGTGTGTGAGGATACATATAGATATACATATATATCGCTTATTGTTGCCGTAAACTCATATTTTGCAAAGCTTGAAAGTAACTTGCAATATATTTGCTACTTACACACACTCAGACACACACGCACGCACACACACACGCACACACACGCACACACACGCACAAGTGGAGTGACGAGGCGAACGACATCGCGCTGACAGCGTTACAACTGCACTGTGCAACTGGGATTAGTGCTAACGGAAATGCTGTGCAACAATTGTACTGTTAGCTTGGAAGCTGCTTTATTTACAGATCAACAGTTTGTATACCCAGCATAGGGTCTGATGATTTAACCACAGCCACATGGTATATGTTAACAGTAAATACATCAATGGTCAACTAGCAATCGAACTATTTATTGTAGTCAACTTGATTAGCAAGCATTCGAGATTGGGCTGTTTAGATACATAATTCGATCAAATATGTTGAAGTGAAATGAAATCGCCATTGAATTGTGCTGAAGTCTAATAACACTAATCTGTAATTTTTCCTAATATTTCTCTGATTCTCCCTCTCTCTTTATTTGTATGTGTGTGTTTTTGTTGTGTATCGCCCTCTGTATCTTTCTCTATATCTCTCTCGCTCTTTCTGCCCCTCTCTCTCCCTCACTCTCCTTCTCTTTCTCGTGATCTCTCTGATTATCTCTCCCTCAATAGCTCTTACTCACTAAGACTTTCTTACTCATTCTCTCTCACTTTAAATTTCTCTCTCTCTCTTTAAATTTCTCTCTCTTTCTCTCCCTATCTATCGCTCCCTCTCTCTCCCTCTCTCTCCCTGTCTATCACTCTCTCTATCTCTCTCTATCTATCTATCATTCTCTTTGAATCCCTTTGAGATTCCGCTCTGATTCTGCTCGATCTCTCTCTTTATATTTCTCTACCTCTTCCATCCTATTTCTCATTCTTTCTCCAAGACTCAATCTCCATGTTTCTCTCGCCTATAGTTACCATTCTGTCCCTCTTTATCTCCTTTTAAACTATTATGTGTCTCTATCTCTCTCTCTCTCTCTCTCTCTCTCTCTTTCCCTCGCTTTCTCTCTACCTCTTGCTCTTTCCTTTTTCTCCTTCTCTGCTGCTAATGTACAAAAGTTCGCTAATAGCTTTACATTTCATTCCGCATTACCTTTACATCTATTTCATCTTCAACTCAAGCATAGATTATCATTCTCTCATGCTCGCTCTCCTGTGTCTCTCTCGCTATCTCTTTCTCTCTCTCAAATGTACGTGTTTTAAGCTAACTGCATTGTCTAAGCACATATTAAGTTTCAGCATTTGCAACAATTCCGCAAAATGCTTTGATTGAAACTTGAACCACTGTGCAAACACACACACTCACACACACACACACACACACAGTCAACAATCGGTTGTTGTTTAGCAACAGACATTCAGACAGCAGTCCCATTTAGGTATGTCTCTCCGTGTGTGTGTGTGTGTGGAGGTGGGGCTAGGGGTACTGCGTGTGTGCTCTTCAGCTAGCTAAGGCATCCAACAAAGCCGGGCCAGAAGCCAATGTACAACTTAATAATGCCGCAATTCCAGACGAGGGAGAACCAAATTGTAGTGTATATGGTGCAATTAAGTTGACTCTGTCACTCGTACCAAGGCTGTCGTCAGCGACTAACAACAATGTAAAACGGAGTCACTGAGAGAATATTTTTAGCATTTTGTTTCCATTTAGAGAAGTTTTTTTCAGCGAAATCCCAGCTCGCTAAGATAACAGCAAGCCCTCAGCTCTAGACGACAAGCCAAATATGTATATCTCGAAATATCTCTTGCTTATCATAGATGTATGCCTATAGCTATCCGATAAGCCAAATACATCTCGAAATATCTCTAGCTTATTATAGATGTATGCCCATAGTTATGCTCCTAGGAATTTCCTACTTTAAGTCGCAAAATGGTAACAGATTCTCATAGTCTAGAGCAGCGTAGTAGCTGCAGCAGTTAAAGCATCTGCAACGTCAAATTGGCAAAGCGACGTCCATGCTCAAGCGAGTGCATTGGGACGGACACGAATGGCTCTTAGCACCTTGGCCGGGACGGGCTGGCGACGGGCTCGAGCTGTGCGCCATCCAACATCGACTAGAACAACAATGTGGCGTGTCAGAGCAATTTTATGCCGGAAGGATGTTACACAGCTAGTCCGCACTTGTGGCCAATGAATGAGCACAAACAACATCAGCGACAACAACAAGGATAACACACTAACTGCAGTTGTCCGTTCGTTTATGAGTGTGTGTGTGTGTGTGTGTGTGTGTGTGTGTGTGTGTGTGTGTGTGTGTGTGCCTATATGCGAGCACCCCGCGCTAATATGCACTTGTGGAGCTCGCGTCTAATGCTACTCATGGAGCAATTTACACGGCTCCATTCGCTGACATTGGCAAGGACAGAAACAGGAATAGTAGCAAGGATATGGAAAATGGGTCGATATGTTATGTCGTTGGCCTGGCAGAGCATATAAATCACAATTACTTTCATGACGCGCCGGCATGATGACGCATCAAATACCCTGCAGTACAAAGTAAAAGTGAAATCAAATGAAACGAAGGTCATATAAGGCAGTTGCTATATAGATATATATAGGGACAATGTTTTAGGTACTTAGGATACTCAGTTATTCCATTCCATTATATTCCTTTTCGATTACAATTTTAAGCGTAATCTGCATTTATATATATTGTCATAGCTACAGGGTATCAGGGTGTGTATACTCATAGCATTGAACTTCTACAACACAGCACAAAGACTTCAAGTTGAATTAGTGCCTAGGTAAATAGTATTATCAGCTATAATTGTGCCGCAAATGCAATTTATTCTATGCTAAAGTCTGCCAGACAATATATATAGGGTATTATGAGTGCTACTTAATATTTCGCTAGCCACAAAAAAAAACTTTTTCTATGGCGTGGAGTTTTATTTGGTTTTGGTGTTTACTTTGGTTTGGACCCCCAAATGTCATGTTTCAATGCTTTGTTGTTTTAGTTGCTGTTATTGTTGTCTATCGTTGTTGTTATTGTTGTTGTTGTTGTTGTCTGTTGACAAACAGTTGAGCATTTCGCTAGCAAATTTGGCGTTTCAATTTATTGCTCGCCCGCACATAAAAATGGATCAAACTTTTGACGCCTAAACGCAACACAGAAAATAAAACAAAAGCAAAAATATACGAGTTACATTCGCCTCGAAGAGAACACAAATACACAGGCAATAGGAAATATGCGAGTGAGCCTGACTAGCCGATACCCTATAGAGATATATTAGCACAATGCAGCTCTGACAAACTATATGAATCTCACAAGATATATGATTAGGCTCCCAATATGACGCAAAACTCTTCCGAATTTGCATTCAAAATTGTGAAATGCCTGTAGGTTTTATGGGCGACCCACTGTGGCGCTTGCCTGGGCACAGGGCATGCTGTTGTCATCGTAAATAAATAATAAAATAAAACAAAGAGGGTAGAACAGCAACAGCAACAGCTACAGCTACAGAAACAGACACAAAAACACGCCTTGAATCTGCCCCATGTGACAGGCGTGACCAGGGCACTGGACAACTTTACTTTATACGAACTTTAGTTTAGTTTAGTTTAGCTCAGTCCAGTTCTTAAAGTTCTTTGTTTCTTGCTGTTGCTATTGCTGTTGCGGTTGAGGCTAGTTCAAGGCTTACGAGCTTTTCAGTTTCAATTAAGACCAACACTTTTTCCACATGGCCCAGCCTCGAGTAAACTGTTTGAATCTCTTAAAAAGCTACGGCTTTATTTATTAATTTCAAATTACGCATGGACATGGAATAACTGCATTTGGCGTAAAATTTCTTTTTCAAAGTGTTTAAATACTAAGTGCTTACAAAAGAGGATCAAAATGAATTACAAAACTTTCTTAACATCTATTGCAACTTGCAAAGAGAACTTGCATTCAACGAGGCTTGCATATGTGTAAATGTTTGAGCAGCATTTAAGCATCAATTCACTTGAATGCAATAAAAAATATATTGAAAAAATTTATGAAAAACAAATGTAGTTTAATTTCTTTCATTTGCTTAGTCTAGCCAATAAATATTCAAGTAAATGCACTAAATAATTTTACGTATGTATAAGTATAGGTATATGTACATATGTATATATGCATGTGTGTATGTAAATATATATGTATTTATGCCTAAATTTACACACCTTCCATTCTTATTTTATACAACTGCTATCAATATAAAATTGCCCCAGAGTGCTTTTTCTCTTTCTTTCTAACTGAGCTTTTCTAGAATGCCGACTCTAAGTCGCTTTCTATTCGTCCTCTAAAAATCATAAAGAGCATGCTCGAATGACTTCAATCCATCTCGCTCGCACTCAGCAATAGTCGGCACTGCGTTCACCCACAGCCATAATTGTTTCTCTCTCTCTGCCTCGCTCTCACACACACACAGAGTGCGTGCAGCTTAGACGCAAACCCACACGGATCACGTTTTCACTGCAACTCTGCAAGCTTAGCTTCGCACTAATACTAATGCAATAGCTAAGAGCCAATCACGCAATCGGAAGCATAGAGATGAGACTCGGCAGTTGATTCCACAGTCTCGTGTCATATTTTAATAGCGATTAACGATTCGAATAGTATTTTTAATAAATTACATGAGTATTTCAGTTCAAAGGGTGAAATTAACAGGGATTTAATATTTTAAATTAAGTGAGATGTTTGCAGATTAAACTCTGCACTCTGTAATTAAATATGAATAATATTTGCCATTTTAAATGGTTTCTCGTTACAGTACCAAGAGCAGAAATTAATCTCTGTGTGATTAAGTCTACAAATACGTTAAAAAAAAAAAATGTAGAAAAGCAGCTTAACAGCTTGAAAACCCTAACGGTTGTTTAACAAACAAACTTCGCTTTGCATTATTTCAAACAAAATTTCCATTAAGAAGAATTAAAATATTTTTAACCTGGAAGTGAAAAATACAATAAATTAACATGGAGATCAAAACGTATGAAATGTTTACGAATTTTATCAGCTTTTATGAATTATTGAGATTCTCAAATTGGAGGGATATACTTATTTGCGATTCCACAGTATGATATTTTGCAGATTAAATTGTTTTTGCTAATCATATTTACATGTAAAATTTACTATTTTACAAATTTACTACAAACAAACTTTGTTCGCAAACTCAAACTCAAGTAATTTTCTGTTGAAATAATAAAAACTCAAATGTTTTCATTGCAAATCGTAAACAGTTTTGCCAAATTGAATCATTTTGCGCATAGTTTGCTGAGAGTTGGAAAAACAAATAGAAAACTTAACACAATAAAAATAAAATTAATTTGCATTCCAAATGATGGGCACTCATTTCAAGATAATGCTGCAGAATATACACACATATGTATATCGCTTTTCCGGAATTTATGTGGCCAAACACTTTAAACAAAGGACCATAGCCCTGTGTGCGTGTGTGCGTGTGTGTATGGCTCATGCTAAGATGCTCAGTCATAACTATATACAAAGTTTGAAACGGCACTAAACTTCCCCGCTTCAGAATTTTGGGCCATAGTCGGGATTGCCTCAGCAGATAGAGTCATATGGGTGCAGTGAAACTTAACTATATAGCGAAATGAGCGCGACCCATGCTTGGGATTCTATGGAGGGGCTGTTTCGTGAGCCCTGTCGCCCCCAACTTATAGGCACAAAAGTTTTTCTGCGCGCCTTTAAACTTTATGAGCCGCCCTACCAATAAAAAGCCATAAACTGAAGTGTGTGCCATATGATAGGCCAGGGCTGGGGGAGTGGAGTGGCGTGGAGTGGGTAAGGGGACTTTTTGGCACCGGGGACCGGTGCGGCTCGTTAATATTTGGCGAGCTCAAATTGCGCCTGGGATTTGGTCGTAGCAACTGTCGCGCCTGCTGTCACTCAACCAAATTAATCAACTTGAGTTCGCGATGGCTGCACGCGCCTTATTAGTCATTTTTCCGGATCTAGCCACATTAAATATTGAAACACAAGTTACAATAGTTTCGCCAGACAAAACTAACTTTATTTGAAGTTATAATTTCTTTAAGGAAATTATAGTTATAATTCCTTGAAATATAATATCTTTCGAATATTATTGTGGTATAATAAATACTTGTTCATACAAAAGATTTTTGTATCAAATATGTATATGTATTATATAATGTGTACAATTTCCCTGAATTTAATTTTTTTTTTTTTTTGGGAAAAAGTATAAAGAGTTGAAATCGTACCAAAGTATTTCCAAAAATTTACCCTGCTTGAGCCTCCCTTTAGTGAAAGACGACAAAAATATTTAAGCCTAAAAGACGTAAGCTTGAAAGGGAAGTAAGGTACCTGCAGCAATCAACAATTAACCTACTCCAAATATACGATAGAGGAATTAGAAGAGATAGAGAAAGAGAGAGAGAGAGAGAGTATGGAGTCAAGTAGTCACTCAAACAGTCTGGAGAAGCGTCTAAGAGTTAGCGGCCCAAAATCGGATAGTCCCCGTCGTAGAACTCTTATGTCATCAGAGCTTTTTATTCTAAGTATTACACTTAGAGATTAATCCTGAGGTAACCCACTCTCTCCCTCCCTTTCTTTCTCTATCTCCCTTTCTTTCTTTCTCTCTCTCTCTCTCCTTCTTTCTTTCTCTCTCTCCCTCTTTCTTTCTCTCTCTCTCCCTATCTCTCTCTCTTTCGTTTACTTTCTCGTCCTCACTCTCTCTTTTCTCCTGCCTAAACTTCAACGTCTTTCAAAACAAAAGTTTTCATTTCGTTTTTGACATGTTCGTTCATGTAAAGCAACACAATTTTCATCTGCCGTTTTCTTCATATTGAAGACGCTAGCGAAAACTTCATTTTTTTCCCTGTTACGGCTCTCCATTAATAAAACGCTCAAAATGTAATATTCTGCTGATATATTTAGACATTTACTCACATTTCGGCTCCGAGAGTTGCAGAATTTCATAAATCTTGATTTTCGTATTTGATGTGACAGACGCAGCGTTTTGTATGTGAGATTGGCTAACAGAATATATTTTTCTACCATCATCATCATCATCGTCGTCAACGTCATCAGCATGATGCCGGCTGTCGTTGGCGAACAACTTCCTTTGCAATTTACACTTTAATTAATACGTCACGATTGCAAAACAATCGCAACATTTGCCGCATTCCACTCATTTCATGGCAATCACAATAATTGTGTGTGTGTGTGTGTGTGGGCAGTGGAGTGATGTGGCATTTGAACATCCTGGCAGCTCCTTTCAGGCGCAAATGTCAGTGCAGATTATGCCGTCGTCCTCGTCCTCCTCGTCGTCGTCGACTGTCGCCAATAGTACGGGACATGTTCATTGGCCATGGCGTGTAATACGTACGGCCAAAGTGATTCCAATTCCGGTGCTGTCGGCCATTTTGCCATATGAATGAATGAAATATAACAAACACACACACATACATAAAGAGAGAGTGAGAGAGCCACCCACTGTTTGGGTCGTGCCAGCGATTATTAACAATTGGGCCATGCGCGATTTCCTTTAGCCTCGTTTCATCTGGCTTTGCCGTTTTCCATTTCATTACATTTGCCCACCTTTCGCATTTTTGTATTGGTTAAGCATTTCATTGAAATTTACAATTCGCCGTCGACAGTGCGCATCAAGACCCGGGGACACGGACACGGACACGGAGAGAGACCCAGACCCCGACCCAAATCCAGGCCCATTGCTGTTGCGTACATTTTCTTTATTTATTTTTTTTTTTATTTCATTTTTTTTTTCTTTGGTATTTTGCAACCATCTACTTATTGCATGCTCAACCGCTGAGTGTGTTTTATTGTTTTCCCGCCAGCCAGCCGGCAGTGCAGGCTCTCGGCCCTTTTAATCATTTACACTTGGCTAGCGGCTTTTTGCCAGCTCAAAGCCACTTGAAACTTATCGCGCCACGAATGAATTATAAGCTCAATTCAGGCCTGCTTCTGTGGCTCCGGCTGCTGCTGCTGCTGCTGCATTTTGCTTATCGATTGCCACAAGCTGAATCCAACAATAAGTTTCGATAAGCGGCAATTGGCATTCGAGCTGACTTTTCCAGTTGTATGGGCGAGCAGCTTAAAGCCTATCAATTCATTATTCAACACTGTAGCCGGACAGCGAATGCTTTTCAGCACTGTCCATTGTCAATGCAATCATTCGCAGATTTCATGAGATCAGATTTCAGCTTTCATTCCATTGAAAATTATTCCAGCTGCTTCAGTTCACACACTTAACATAATTTATCATTATTGAATCGATTTCACATACAGACTTACACAACACTGAAAGCGAAAAAATATGTCTATCAGAATTGTTATTATATATTTTTTTAATTTTTGTAGACTTTTTGAACACTAAATTTAATTAATAAAGCAAATCGACGCGAATTTCAAGTCGTATCATTATTTGAAAGTTTTTATCAACATTGAAGCCATTTTAAGATGTATTATTATTTTATTTATCAACACAGAATGCAAGCCATGTGTGTTATGCAACACTCCACCTTATTTATTTATGATTATTTTTTTTTTTTATTATTTTAATATATTCTATATATTCGCAGCTCTAATTCAAGCTCTTGAGACTTACACAACACTGCATATTTTCTAATTTTGTATATCTTTTTTACTTTATTCTTAACACAGAATTAAAGGACAGCACTATCCAACACTGCATGTTAATCAATAGTCTAGATATTTCCATTACACTAAGATCCGCCGTTTTCTCACATTTTCCTTTACCCTTTAACCTGTTCCATGTCTTCAATGAAAGACTATTATCACTTCATAGCTTATCCTAATGAATCTTGAATCGTAAACAGATTATTATTTAATGCCAGGCCTCAGCTTAGGCCTGATATCATCTCTAACTGAGATCCGTACTTAATTTCCATAAGAAAGCCGAAACCTTTTGCGGATTCATCTTCCACTTATTGGCAATGATTTAAGGTACCGTCTCAAAGGCTGGCGTCGCTGGCGAGGCCTGGCCTCAAGATGAAGTGTGAATTTGTATGACAACAGCTGAAGTAGGCACGGAATATTTTCAGCAATATTAGTGTCGGTCGGAATTAGAGGGAAAAGGATGCCGGACAGCGGACAGCGGACAACGGACTGCGGACGCGCAGCATGGTATCTGTTATCCTGTATCTGGTAGCTGTTATCTGGTATCTGGGCAGCGTTACGGTTCACTGCTTTTCGCAATGCTGAATGCAAAAACAAAAGCCGCTGACATGGCACCAGATGCCGCAGCACTTCAAGTCCAAAGGACAGAGCAGAGGGGACGGGGGCGCCGAGCAATCTGCGGGCGAAAGTTCGAATGGGTCTTAAGATTGGGAAATGGCCAACTGTCGCCAGTTGCTTACTCTCGGCATTGGCCTTTTAAATTTGATTTTATTAAGCCATTTGCAAGTGATTCCACGTTGAAAATTAACATTCGAAATAGTGTTTATTTTGTTTTTGACAGGACGCACACGAAAAAAAAAAGAAAAGAAAAAAACAAACAAAAACCAACAGCAGCGACTAACGAAAACAAGTTGAAAGCGCCCTGTGCCGATGGCGCTCGGGTCTGCCCGACTCCAAGGTACTCGCTACCCAAACGTTTGGGAATCCCCTACTGCTTTGCCGTAGGGCTTTCGAATTGTTTTCCTACTGCGATTTTTCGCTTTGGCGGGGTTAACTGAATTATGTCTCGATTCCCAATTGAATTCGATGTAAGCTTGTTCTGTTTGAAAGAGAAGTTATACAATAAGTTCGAGTTAGTAACAGTTAAATCTCTCTGCGAATGAAGGCTTCTAAAAGGGAATTTCCCTCTACTTTCTGGCTTTTAATTAGAGCTCTAGCTCAAAACCATTTCAAGCAAATTAATAGAGGTCAGCAGTTCCTCAATTTATGTGCTTCTAGCTGCGAGACAATAGAAGATATATGTATGGCTCCAGTGTACGTGATAGATTTCTCTTTTAACAAATCTAGAGGTAATGTAACTGTGAAATTTGTGGCTTGCGGTAAAAATTACAGGGTATATTCGATATGCCAATCCTTGTAATTGGTGTACAGATCATGATTGGAGCTTCAATAGAGAACGCAACTCCATAATTTTCATGTTTCTAGCTCTGAAGTTACAGAAGGAACAGACTCTTCGAATTCGCCCGGTCTACAATGAGCAGCGATACAGCCGCTATATCTATTAGGTATTGATTTGTCAGACCAAATATTTATTTCACAGTTCAAGAATTTTTCACTATAATTGATATTTGTTCAGATATAATAATATCCCACATATTGTACAAATCTGAGTACGTTTTAGTTGAGGGTGCCCAAGAATATGATCAAAATTGCGAATCATTGGCTTAATTAGTAACAAAAAGATTTACGATTTTCCGGGCGGACTGACAAAAAGGCGGACACTACATAAGATCCGTATGCTCCTTGCCTTCGTAAATGCGTATAATAAAAAATACTTGGCTGAATATTTTTCTACTTTGTTTTTGGCTTTTACTGTCGACTGACCTTTAAATGTTTCGGTTGGAGTCGGCAGATAAGTTTATAAAGAAGATATTTAGGGTCACTTAACCCGAAAGCCGGGCATTCTTTGAATCGCAGCCAACAAAGTGATGGAAACATGGCCCCATATGTGCCTGTGTGTGCGTGTGTGTGTGTGCGAGTCAATCAAATACTTGATGAGAATATTTCCAACAGAACTTGTTTTCGAGCTGCTGGTACTTTTATTAACTATTTAACAGCCACATGAAATGCCGTTAACGAGGCAAATACTTGGCGAAATTTGTAACACGCCAGACCCGGCCCCAGTTAGCACTGAAGACTAGCATGAATTGTTTTTTGAGTTTTATTGCAGCACTTTAAGGACACCTTCGATGCAATCATTGCCAATAATTCCCATTCTCTTTCTCTCACTCACATTCTTTCTCTTTTTCTCCCGCAGGTTTCGTTCTTCTTGTCGTCGTATGTGGCCCCGTTGACGCTGATTTGCTTTCTCTATATGGGCATGCTGGCTCGATTGTGGAAGAGTGCGCCCGGCTGCAAGCCATCGGCTGAATCGCGGTGAGTTCAGGCGAAAGTTCGCAAAAAAATATTACGTATACGCCTTGGTTTCGCTATTGGTATTGGAATGACGCGCCTAAGGGCGCCTTGTTGCCTGCTTGTTGACTTCCCACACACACACACACGCACACACACACAGATACACGTGTGCACACACAAATGGAGGCGACTGCACCTGCCCCATACGCAATGATGAATGTCCTTTTACTACGCCACCGAGTGAAGCAGTTCGTGGCCGCGGCTCATAAATTTTTAAGCACTTTTCCCTTGATTTTTCCCCACTCTCTCTCTCTCCCTCTCTCTCTCTCTTGTTTTCGCTCTTGTTTGTTTGTTTTTCAGCCCACTAACTCGCCGAACGAGCGCTTTCCTTTCGCTTTTCAACTTGATTTTCCAATTTTCATTTGTTGCACGCCCAAAAATATTTGATTTTCCTTCACTTTTTTTACAATCTGAACTTGCCATAATCGTAAATAATTAACACAGGCATAACAGTCGAGAGCAGACGCTTTTATTGCCCCATAGTTACAATCGCACCAGCTGATGAAAATTCTGATTTGTGCTTTGGCTGACATTTTAATGTTAGCGATATATAAAAAAAATTTGAGCTCTTTGCATTGTATTGATGAGGAAATATCAGATGTGCTTTATAGGAATATTACCTCGCTGACCTACAGTCTAGCCTAATAGATACCGAATTTTTTCATCTGAATACTATGAGCACCAACATCTAAAATCTAGATATGGATACAGTCAATGTACAGTTTTTTTTTTTTTCTAGAGCATATTTCTCAGCAATTCATTTTCTAATTATCTTTTCTATATTATGTCATAATTTTTCTAAAATATTTTCATAGACAAATAACATATTTATAGCAAGGAACTCCAAGGTTTCAGTGTCTTGGATAGTCTGGTACTATCAAATTTATGCTAAGGCCACACAAGCTCAGCACATCGAATTGATAATAGAAACTAGTTTCATTTCATACTTGAGCTTCCCTACAAAATTTATCTCTTTGATGATGCTTGACTAGGATGTTCAGACTATTGTAAAAATCATTTGAAAAAAAATAATGTGAGCAGAGTTTTTTATTAAACGCGAACGGCAGACAACGTTCAGCCCCTAAATGTGTGCATTGGCATAAGAAAATGCCTAAGGTAAAAAAAAGTAATGGTATAGCTTAGAATAATATGGTAAGAGTAAGTTTGGAATATGAAAATATCCAAATTTCTTATGTATCTCTGTAGAAAGTAGAACAATTGAGTAGCAAAACAATTTTTATCGGTCCCTTATGAGGTCTCTCTGTAAGTAAATCAGACGCCAATTATATAATTCCTGGAATGTACGCAATCAGCAAAACTATGCAATGCTCGCAATGCATTTGCCATTGACGTGCACAAACGGCATTCAAGTTCAATCAAAATGTTATTTAATCAAAAAATATCTGCATGTATACAAAAGAAATTCAGGGCCAGGAAGCTATAAAGTACCTGCCAAAGGGGGAATAAAAAGCGAAAACGAAAACGAAAACAAAATGCAAAGGATACCATACAAAGTGAACAAATAAAATAATGGCATTCGTGACTTTGTGAATCGCAAAACACATTTTAAATTGCGCTTTTAAGCCATGAGCACATTGAATACGCTTTGCGCGGGTATATTAGTTTTTAAATGCACTTGGACAACTTTGCCTAAAAACCAAAACTCAGAGAGAGCATATTATTTAAAGCTGAATAAATTATCTCATAATAGGTAATATTATCAATCTATAATAAAGTCCATTTAAAGTAGAATATATAGGGTATCATATAGTTTACCAACACTGGCCGCTGCACTCTTGTTTGCTATTTTGCCGTTCAACCTTAAAGCGTGCCACACGCTGTGTATGCGTGATGTGCTGCTTTGTCGCACCCAAATCAAAATTCCAATTCCGCATTATGCCTGCATTACGGCCGCACAGCATTCGCTTGTAGAGTGTGTGGGCGTATGTTTATAAATGAGTATTTCTATTTACCTACAACTACATATGTACATAGAAAAGGGCATCGAATCCATATGCAAATTGCTCATACGCCGCGTGACGCATTTGTGCATTTGACGCCAGCAAACGGCCCGATGCAACATTGCATTGGCTGGGTTCATAAATCAGCTGGTGTATGCCAATATTTATATTTCTTTTTAGCTACAGACATCTACATGCATAATCATGCAGGCGCCTATTAGATATACATATATGTATGTATGTATATACATAGATAACCTATTATCTTATCTTCTCTCTTCCAGCAAGGGCAAGCGACGCGTTACACGTATGGTTGTTGTTGTGGTCCTCGCCTTTGCCATCTGCTGGCTGCCCATACACGTGAGTAGAACCAATCCATAAGACCAATGGGGGTATACTAAGCCATCCAAGAAGTCTAGTATCTATAAGGATTTCATAAAATATCTGTGCTAGAAAAATAAATTCAGTTTGAGCTGACTATTGATATGTATATTGATGTATTGATGTATTGATATATTTATATATTGATAAAATTATATATTGATATACTTATATATTAATATATTAATGTATAAATATATTAATTATAATACATTGTATCAATTTACTGATATATTGATATATTGATGTATTCATTTATTGATATATTGATATATTGATGTATTGATATATTGATATATTTATGTATTAATGTATTAATATATTAATTATACTTATTACTGATATATCGATATATTGATGTATTCATTTATTAATTTATTGATATATTGATATATTGATGTATTGATATATTGATGTATTGATATATTGATGTATTGATATATTGATATATTGATACATTGATATGTTTATATATTTATATATTGATATATTTATGTATTCATGTATTAATATATATGAATATATCAATGTAATACATTGTATTAATGTACTGATATATCGATATATTGATCTATTTATTAGCTCATCTATGGGTATTCTGATAACTCGACTATAAATAACATTTAGTGTACTGACATTTACTTGCCTTGAGTCGTCCTTTTCAAGGCTTAGGCACACTTTCAGCTTTAATGAACTTTCACAGGATCTGTAGGGGTAGGAGCGATTGTATTGAATTACACTGTGTAAGAGCTCGTCTTATTTGCATTAGATTGTTTGTAAAATATTGTACAAGCTCTTGTAACATTTAAAACTCGCCCACTTCAAATTAAAGCGGCAGCAGCTGGAGCTGTAGCTGTAGCTGTAGCTGGGGGCTATGGCTCGGCTGCTGGGCAAACAGAAATAGAGCACAGAAACCAAAGACAAGCGCTGGGTAAATAGTGAATACACTGGCAGAAACTCGAACACACTCGGCGCAATTGTGAGCGTCATTAGGCGACAAATTGACATTTTCTCTTAGTAAATGGTCGCAATTATTTGCTCGAATGTTGAATAAGCAAAAACGCAGCTGACATTTGGCTCGTTCGTGGAAGTGTTTGCACAAAATCAATGCGCTTACAAATTGCAAATGCAATATACAAATTGAAAATCAGAGGAACACACACACACACACACAGAGAGACGGAAACGGAAATAGCCGGGACTGTGATTGATATGGAGAACGGGAACTAATGATGTGCAGAAACTGAAAAACGTAACTCAATGCATTATTGCCTGTTGCAGGTCATACTGGTACTGAAGGCGCTCAACTTGTACGGCGGCACCCATTTGACAGTCATCATTCAAATCATATCCCACGTACTGGCCTACACCAACTCCTGCATCAATCCCATACTTTACGCCTTCCTGTCTGACAACTTCCGTAAGGCTTTCCGCAAGGTAAGCAAATTTCAATTATTCAAATTTAAATAGATTTAATTTTAAGCAACAATAAATTCAATTAAATTAAATATTCTAAACGATCTTTAGTTGAATTCATCAGGTTTTTTTTACTGTCTGGGGAGAAAAGATTTGCAATTGTAGAAGAAACGATGAACAGACAAACAGACTACAAAGGATCAGACGACATACGAACTATTGAATCGATTAAGAACTGTAGGAACGGATAAATGTGATCAAATTGACATACGAACAAGCAGACTGTAGAAGAGACATATGGAGGGGAAGAAGGCCAACTCAAAAGATGGAATCAGTGAAAACACAGCTTAACAAATGATTCGTCGGACGATAGGTCAGATGATCAACTCATCCGACGGACGGATAAATTATGGGCAAGTGCGACAGATGAATAAGGAGTTGGGCACAGCAGTGAAACAACTGCTGAGTATAGATAAGCAAGTGATGCGTTGAACAAAAGATCAGATTATCGAATGATCTGTCAAACGGACAAAGCGACGGACAAACGAGTAAATGAAATGAAAGAAAGTAGCCAGATGGATGAATATACATATATTTAATAACAGGAAAAAGTATAACGATCGAGGTAATAGAAGAAAATACGAATAAACAGATGGATAACAGACGGACAACAGGATGACCACAGACGGATAGCAGACGGTCATCAGATGGATAATATACGGATAACAGAAGGACCACAGTTGAAGAACAGAATGACAACAGGCGGACAACAGACAGACAACAGACAAACATCCGACGGACAATAGACTGATAATAAACGAACAACAGACTTACAAACTGATAGCAGACGGACAACAGAGGGACAACAAACGGACAAGGGTACGGACAATGGGAGAAACAATATACGGATAACAGACAGATAACAGGCACATAGCAGACGGACAACAGACTAAGAACGGCGGATGACAGAGAGACAACATATGAATAACAGACAGATAACAGACACATATAAGACGGACAACAAACGGACAACAGACGGATAACACACGGACAAGAGACGGACAACAGACTGATAACAGACGGACAAGGGGATGGACAATATACGGATAACATACAGATGAGAGACAGATAAAAGGAACATATCAGACGGAAAACAAACGGACAGCAGACGGATAGCAGACGGACAACGGACTAACAACGACAGATAACAGACACATATCAGACGGACAACAGATGGATAACACACGGACAAGAGACGGACAAAAGACTGATAGCAGACGGACAATTGAAGGACCACAGTCGGACCACCGACGGACAACAGACGAATGTAGTATTAATGCATTGAAAACCTCTTAGCATAAACAAAATGCATTCAATAAATTTGAATTAGTTAGCTTCTCCTACTACACATCTAGTTTACAGAAACACAATATCATAAATCAATATTAAATATAATTTCTGATATACATATATTATAACTATACATATGTATGTGAACCCACACATCCCTTTGCAGGTCGTCTGGTGTGGCAGCCCACCGCCAATTGTGACCAACCAACAGATGACAAAGACCACGAGAACTGCGACCGGCAATGGCACGTCCAACATAGAAATGCTCTAAGCTGGTAAGCGACACTAACTAAACCAAGTTATTTAGAATGCTTAGCTAATACCTACACTTTCTATTTCCCTCTCTCCCTTTCTCTCTCTCTCTCTCTCTATAGAGATGCTGCCGAAGAGAGTTCTCGGACCGAGATCTGATAGAGCGATCGATCTCGCCTCTATATGCACTCTCTATCTCTCTCTCTCTCGATCCTCTCTCTCTCTCTCTCTCTCTCTCTCTCTCTCTCTCTCTCTCTCTCTCTCTCTCTCTCTCTCTCTCTCTCTCTCTCTCTCTCTCTCTCTCTCTCTATTTATCACAATCTCTGCAGCTGACTATTGTGGAATATAAATGGAGCATTTGTGCGCAGTGCGACCACAAAATGCGATTAAAGAGTTTTTAACTAAAATTAATGCAGTCCCGTTAATGCAAATATTACACGATATGCATATTTCATATAGCTGCAGAACCGTTATATGATTTCGCACACATACAGCTTACCCCGTTGCCTGTGTTTATTTGGAGTTTTTTCGTCTTTATTTAACTGAAGCCGGAAAACGAGTTGAGTGAAATGCGGAATGTATTATTATATGACCCGTCGGAATGAATGAAATTGTTAGATATAAATTGAATACTTAAACTGAATTATAGGAACAGTGTATGTGGTATATACATATATATATATATAGCACATTCTGCTTCTTCCCTTGATCGTCAACTGTAGCAAATATTTAAGGACATCAATCAGAGCTTAACATAAATCCGATATTTGAACATGTCTCAATTAGATTCATAGGAGGAACAAATAAGAAATATACTGAATGAGAGCCAATATGGAGAAACCCATAAATGGCTGTAGCTCTTATATGGCGAAAGTCAAGACCTCCTCAAGAGCAAAGCGGAGCATTTGTGCTTTATTAAACTCCAATAAAATAAATAGAAGTAAACTTAATTTATAAAAAATATTTTCCCTCTGTGAATAAACTAAACTCAATTTCAGACTTTGAATTTTTTATGAAGTTGTCTTTAACAAATTTGGAATTTAGTTGACAGCAATAGACTTCGAGGATTTCAGGCTGAGAATAATTTAAATACATATAGAAAAGATTTCATGTAAAGTTTACAAGTACAAATTATTTTAAATAAATATTAAAAAAAACACATTTTTATAAATGCATTATCCCTATGTTTAAGCTCTGTACCAGTTGACATCAGGTTCAGATATCCAATTAAAATATATGCACAAAAAATATCTCATCTATGTACATAATTCATTGCCATATCATTTCATTTGAATAGTAAACATTTGACAAAAAAAAAAAAAAAAAAAAAAAAAAAAAAAAAAAAAACAGAAAGAAAAACCCTATAATACGAAAATAATTCAGTTTATACAACTAAAAAATCGTGAAATTAAGTTAATTGTAGTACATATATAAACAAATGTGTGTGAATTTACTTAAATGTGTGTCTAAATGTATTGAAAAAACAAATATATATAAAACAAAAATTAAAATTAAAATTGAAAATTAAATTAAATTTACAGTGAAATGAAAAGCTGTCACATTAAACCGAACACAGATAAATGTGACCAAATAAAGCATGTATAATCTGTGCAGACGGGCGTTACCGACTGCAGCATACTCATTCACGACACAAACGTTGCCACATCGATTTGTCCCTCAATAGGTAAAGCTAGCTCTAGAGCTGTAGAATATATTGTGGGCCTAGATATAACCGCTATATATTTTTGAACTTGTATTGTTAGGCCGAGAATATACATATATTTCAAATTTCAGTTCTACCGCAGTATCAAGGTTTCTGAAATACCGGAAAAGGCATTTTCTAACTTTCCACACCCGGGAAAAGACTTCACACTTTCTCTGTTTCAAATTTCAAGACACGATAACGAACAAACAGCAAGATAACCAATATGCTCACTTCACTTTCGTTAATGAGTATAATAAGTACATGCAAATGCAATTTAGAGTTAAAAGTCAGACAACATAGACGGGACTATAATGAAATCGCTGGCAAATTGCATTGCCTGAAAACTAAACCAAAAAATGTTAATTAACAGAAATTCCTGTGTGTCTATCAACTAGTTTGAAATGCTTCTACTCACACTTAAGTAGAAGTAAGTAGACATACAAAAATTACATATAATATGTATGTGTGTATTTAACGGAAGGTTTGGAAAAGAAATGTGATTTGTGAAAGGAAAGAGACAACTATATAATAGAGCTCGATCACATTTATGGTTCAGTTGTAAAAAACTATAGCTACAATAATTATTGGCATATATATATATACAACATATATATCGATATATTTAATTAAATAAACATTGTTCCATTGGAATTGGTGTTCCTATGAAAGAACGAACCAAAAGCAGGCTAAACTCTGCTATAAATTCAAATTCAAACATAGTCCATTAAACAGTTAGTAGTAAATTATAGAAAAGGAAGAAACCAGAAACAATTTATTTATATATATACATATAAATATATATATTTCGTAAGTGTATAGACCGTTAATAGTTACTAAGCTCCATAATGCTATATTATATTCATTAAGAGGTTAGCTATGAATGCATTGAGGGAATTCAAGTTCAAAGTCCATTTAACATTTACACGCATGAGTATTATATCTAACGATATGCTCAATATTTCAAATATAATTTCTCTTCAATTCCTTTTAGAATAATTTCAATTGAAATAGTTTTCTTTTGCCAAGTTTTTAATTTTTGTACATTTCTACATGTTTGAGAGCCCTTATCAGAATTCAATCCATAAGCTATCTCAGTTCGACTTACGCAAATCTTAGCCAATCGAACGCATTGACTGGAAGAACCTCTGAATTCTGATCTGATGTTCCCAGGGAAATATGTTTATTTTTTCAAATTTAGAGCGAGGGTGCCGTGGTATCCAAAAAACTAAGTATTACGGAGTATTTGTATTTATTCCATAGACCTACACACCTGAAACTTGAAATCTGTAACTCTAACGGTATTCAAATTACAATTAAAAATTAAGTAAAATGATCGATTTTAAGGACATGGGATGAGTTATCGAAACAAAGTATGAGGAACTTGTACTACGGATGGCATACACGAGTCTTTTCCAGTCTCTAGCTTTACCAGATCTCAGTGTTCATATGGACGGACAGACAGGCAGACGGGCAAGGCTATATAACTACTCTAGACTCTTTCGAAATTGGTTAAAATTTGCGTAAATATTTCGAGAAGCAAAAAGAATAAATATCAAAGGAAAAAAATAAATAAATAAATAAAATAAAGAATGATGGAACCCAACCAAACAAAAATTGAAGTGCTTAAATTACAAATTTTGAGCTAGACGAAAACCAAATGAATAAAAATTGATTTATTTTATTTTAATTGTTAATTAATTTCAAAACACTTAAGGCAAATAATTTATAATATACAAAAATACATAGAAATAAGCTCGGACCTAAGAAAAAAATACTGTATTAAAATTTAGGAATTAAGTGAAAATATAAATGAATTAAGTTGCTAAAATGATATATTTATAAAATTGAAATGAGTTTGGATTTGAAGTTTGCAAGGGTATTATATATTCGGCACTTTAAGTCATATTTATGTAGCAAAAATATATTTATATATATATATTTTTTTTTTATTGTTTAAAAATGAAAGAAAAAAATAATAATAATAATATATATGCATACGTTAATGGCTGATGTGAAACACGAGAAAACAAATAACAGAATATGGCACTAGCCAACAGGATTAGGGAAAGCAAGACACTGGTAGAATAATGGAACATAGAGAAATTCTGGTATATCTACATATAATTTACATAGTTCGCAAATAACTTTTGACCGTTTACCTTTTGGAAAAATCTCAGAGATGAACTGATAGAGTCGACTAGTCATCGAGCTTATTCGCTTTTATCGGTTTCGGGTTTTCTCAAATCGCTTAACTCAAGGCGCTCAACTGAAAACCAAAACGAAAATAACCAAAGTCTCCCGCTCAGAAGGAGAGCGCCTAAATATGATTTTTTCGGAAGATCTCGAGAACAAAGCGTAATGAAACAATGGGCTAGAAGTTATTTGCGAGCTATAATAATTTGTTACTCGAATTCTAATCTGTACTCTCTATAAATGTATGCCCCTCTCTCTCCCTCCTTCGCACTTCTGGTGACAAATAAAATTTCGTTAAGGCTAAGACGAATTTCTGTAGATTTTAGAGAAGCTAAAAATATTTAATCGGAATATCTCAAATGAAAACTCATCATGAAAGCTATTTTCGATTTCAGTTGCAATGACAGCATGTCCAAAATTTCATAAACCAAACTTAAATCAACATTTTGTTGGCTAGTGTTAAAATGCAACAAAAAATTACATATATATACAATAAATAGACATTTACATTTGACTATTGCATAAGTGTTGAAATCCTTTATTTTTACCCAATTTTGTTTCGATCGTTGCTTTTTTTTAGCAAACAATTTTGTTTTTTTTTTGGTGTTTCGGCATTGCCGAACTAAAAATGTAGCTTAAGTAATTTAACTAGATAAATTAAGAAGATGCAGAAGCAGAAGCAGAAGACGAAGACAACTTGAGGATTTTGTGTGTGTGTTATTTGCATATATCGATATTTGTAAATGTTACCTACTGCATTCCTAGCACAGTTGTGGAATTGAACAATATTTGAATTGAAACATTTGCAAACCAACAATAAACAAATACAAATTGAAATATTGTAGATCTAAGCAAAACTTAACCAGAAACATAAAAAAGACAAAAACAAACTAAAAATGAAAAGAAGAAGATGAAGATAAGAAAATGAGTCAACAAATGTTTAGTCACTAAATGAATAAATACAGAAATGAACAATTTTTGGATTGATTGTAAAAATTTTAAATAAAATATTTTTTTTTTTTAACTAAAATATAAAAATAAAAACTTTGCAGCCCATATTTAAATTGTATGTGTAAACGTATTTATAGGGTATTCCAAAGTTTGCATAATATATATAAAATACAAAATAAGAAGAACAACAACAACAACAACAAAACACAGGGCAATTTTCGAAACTATGTAAAATGAAAATGAAAAGAAAAAACCAAAGAAAATTGAATAATTGTATTTAACTATGAGTGTTTGTACCAACATTTTACTCTTGTGTTAATTAAACGTATACTACAACAAATATGTACCAGATGCGTATAAATGGAAATAAAATCGTTTCACTCTTTGGAATTTAACTAACATATTTGCATCACTCTTCTCTCATGCATTGAAACAGAAAAAAACAATTAGGGGCGTTGCAGTCAGGGTATTACCGACTGCAGAATACCCAAGCACAGCCTAAATGCTGCTAGATCCACTTTTCGATTTCGATTGTTTTGTGTAAGTCAATAGAGGCCGTCGCCGGAGTTTCTAGTTCCAAGACTGCAGTATATACAGTACACAATATATCCGTTATCTTATTGAATCCGAATTTCAACTCTCTAGCACTTCAACTGCAACGGTTCTTGGAATATCAAAGATAAATTACTTTCCGATATGCCACGCCCCTACTATATGGATTGGGATGATCTTAACTCTTTATACTTCGAACTTCAAAGGCATACACGAGAATATATTCCAGATTTCAAGTCTCTACATACGGATAGACGGACGGACAGCTATACGTACTTTCCAAAACAATCAATATACCCATTTCACTTTTTGAAAATGAGTGTACAAACAATTTGGCTTTAATTGGCTAGCTAATTGATTGATTCAATAGGCATTTATACAACCACTTCTCTGAACGGAAACTGGAAATGTAGAAACTGTTTTATTGTCTTTCGAATTGAAAGACTGATTTATTGATTGAATGAAGAACTGAATTAATTCGTATTCAATTTGAGCCTTACACAAATTCATTGAAACCCTTTCTGTATATATGTAAGTATATAAATATAGGAACTATTTCACTCGACTGACTGATTGAATAACAAATTGATCGCTTGATTGATGAGCTTTGAGTAACTTAGTACATATAATATATTCGTAATCACGCTCATCCATCAAAACATGTTAAGCTTTACTCGACTAATATAGAGATTGACTGATTGCCGAAATGCTTAAATGACTGCTTAACTGGTTTATTGAATAATTGATTGAAAATCGCGTTGATTGAATGATTGAATGAGTGTTATTCTACCATTGATTGATAGGCAGATGACAGATTGAAAGCTTAACGAACTGACTCCGTGATTCTGGTGACTTAGCTAGCTTATTGACTCGAGTGACTGTCTGAATAGCAATTCAATTGAATTAGAAAGCTTCCTGACTCACTGATCGATCAACTGACTGTCCGATTGAACATGTCAATAATTGTTAAGTTGCTTGAATGACGGATACAACCTGCATTATGACCAATTCTTTGCTTGGTTGATTGATTTACTTAAGAAACTTTATCTTAGGTTTAAGGCTTGACTTCAAAAGAGCACCTAGAACTTTCAGAGAATTCAACTTCTAAAACTTTTGTTCTACTGCAATAGCTTCTTCTTACCCACACAACGAATTGAAAGTCTCAACTAATGCATTGAGATAATACAAAAAAAGGGGAAAAAAGCACTGAATCTATTTTAAACTCCCTGAAATGAACTAACGTTCAGCTGTTGCAATTTCACTCGCACTTGCTCCAACAATAAAGACCGATAGATCCAGAATGTCTGTAGGTACCATCTTGAAGAGGTCCCAATGCAGCACTGAGCCTCAGCCAGCACCGAAACCGAGACCAAATGGCAAACAGAACTCCACTCGACTTGCGACCTGCGCAGATCTTGGCTATGTAAATGGGCAACACGTGTAAACAGCGACATTATTTAGCTAAGCAATTGCGTTGCTCTGGACACTGCCCCACTTGACCATTCCGCTGCTGCACAGTGGCACAAAAACTATGGCGATGCGTATGTAATGACTATGATTAGTATCAGGGACCGTAACGATTGTAGATTTTATAGCAAAAATTAAAAATTAAGAATTATTTTTTGAGTAAATAAAAATAATATACATTTTTAATTATTATAAATTATTTATTAAATATAGCCTCAGGTAATGTAATGATGACAAATTGTTAAAATAAATTCATCTATAGTTAAATAGTTTTCGGTATATAACTTTCGATACGTGTTGGATAGTTTCGATAGATTAGGTAGAGCAGCTCGATGTATCAGTATAAAGTTTCAAATTTGAATTCTCTACTGAGTTCCCCAGTCGAGGAGCCTAGCTTAGGGATACTTCAGTATATCTTCCATTAAGAAAACAAAAAGGGGCACTATATCGCCTGAAATTAAAGTCACATCATTTGTATTACAAAGCGGATTTCAATTAAATTTTCAGCATATGATCTACATCTTCTATTGAATATTAGAAAATTTTGTAAAATTAGAGATCTATTCAGATATTCGCTATAATTGCAAATGAACTTCAACTAAAGTCTATATCCAAATATATCAAAAAACCAAAACTACTTAAAATGCACATGCAATGAAATTGCGATATAAATGAGAAGGAATCACTGAATATCGATCAAGTTTTTACTGGGTAAACTTAAATGAAACTTAATTGAAAATGCGAATAACAGGAAAGGAAAACCTACAGACGGATGAACCGATGAACGAATCAAGAAACAGACGTATATAGGGATTAGACTACATCAACCGAGTCGGACAGACGTACGGATCGACAAACACATATAGAGGGACTGGACTAGATCAGCCCAGTCGATTTCCCTTTCTAATAATCACTCATACCCTTGCTCCAGGGTAGAGGCGTACATTTTTCAAAGCAAGTAGGCTTTAGATTTTTACTCTCGAAACTGAAACAGGCTGAGACTCATTGTAGTAGTTCAGTATTGCAGTGTCGCTCTTACTGTAAACTACGTAGTTGAAATACTATTTTTGATATTTATATATTTTTATAAAACAACAACATCAAACGAAGGGAGGTTAAGCTATGCCGCAGGTAAGTTTTGAATGGATCTCCACCGTAAACGATCCTGATGGTCTATCCTATGTGCTGCGACAGCGACCACGGCTCAAGGTGCCCCACTACGGCATGGGACGCAGAAGCTCGATAGTCACAATGCTACAGACAATTAGGCCATGCATCGTTGAGTACGCTTACTTTTGGGACACCAAGAAGAACGAAGAAAACGCTGGGGTGGGGGAAATTCTGTCAGGGTCTGGCACAGAAGACAAAGAAATGACAGCCGAGCCACAAATGCCGGCCAAGGCCAACAAAATTAACGTCAAGGTAGTGCCAGCCAGGAACATTCGGGAAGATTGTCTAAAACATGGTAGTAAGCAGCATCTGCCCACAATAGCGGCGGTTAGCAAGGTATCGAAGGATTGCATCGATAGTTCCAATCAGGTATTCAACTCGCGCTCTATCAATATATATCATAGTATATTTCGAAATGAATTGGATTTATCTTTTCCGCAGACTGAAAAGAAGGAATTCAATATCATCGACGATGACCTCAAGCTTCTCTTGCCATTCAATCGCTATATTGACGACAAGCTGAGCAAGTACAACTTGCCAAAACTGATCGCAGATCTGACCAAGAATATGGTGGAAATCGAGGTCATAAATATGCGTCCTCAGTATGTGACCATTATACCGGAGCCACGTGTGGCTTGGCGCATTGAAATCGACCTGTCCAGCAATCCGTCGATCCAATGTCTGATTCGTGCCGGAATTTACATTAAGGAGGCCATGGACAACGATCCGCAAGCACTACTCATGCTCAATGGATACGATCAGGATAATCATCACATTGCTCTCGCAGCTGTTCATGACCAAATGCCGCCAGCCGGGGACGACAATATGAGGCGCCCAGCTACGTGGATGGCCAGGATTCCGCTCTTCTGGCCACACATCCCGAACCGTCTAGCGAAAATCGTGTTGACCTATTTCATTTTAATTTGTGTGATTGGCATTGTATTCACGTTCTTCCTCTGAGTGCATCGTTTTCATAAGTATTTGAGCTCAAGTAGCATTAGGATCTATATCAATGACTAGTAAGGCATTGCCCATGATAACGGAATCCAGCTAGATATTTCGAGTCCCATTTCCATTTCGAAATTATATAAATTTGCAGCGTCATATTGTTCGAATTTGTAAAAATTGTAAATTCAATTTTTTTTGTCTAAAAATTTATATTAGATATTAAAAAACTAGTGAAAATTCCAAATAGTACTCTATTTAATTGGCGTTGCTAGATCTTAAAACTAATCGCATGAAACTCTTACGAATTGATTCCATTTTTTTCCTGACGAATAATTTTTAAAAGTAATATTTTTATTTTTATTTTTTTATTTATTAAATTATTTTTTCTTTATTTATTTATATTTTTTTTTTTTTTTTGTCAAACTCTAGCGTATATCTGATCTTATTCTTATACTTATTCGCTAAAGTGAAACGAGCATATTGGTTTTGTCCAATGACCGTCTTGCTGTCCGTCCGATTGTCAGCCTGTTTTCCATTTGATTGGTTTTAAGCCATTTCATCACTATAGAATCTAGAGATTTGAAATTTAGGAATTGTAGGAACATATACTAGTGTATATAGTGCAATTAGCGAGTATTAAAATTTGGAAAAAGCACTTTCTGCTATCTTAGAAACCTTAGAAACCTTAGAAAATTTCAAATCGAAATTTCGAATTGACAATACAAGTCCTTAAAGATATGACGGAGATATATACGACTATTGGGCGCCAATGTGTAGTCAAAACTATATTTTCTACAGCTCTAGAGCCAGTAACAAGAGTTAACAACTGTATTAATTTCATCCTCATTAATGATATACTCTATATATAAATTGGAGGCATGGGAAGTCAAAAAGTGGTTCTGGGTCGTGAATGAGTATTCTGCAGTTGGTAATGCTCGACTGTAATGTTCTTGCTTTTGTTTAAGAAATGTATACAAATTCTTAAATTATTTTTATTTTAATTAAATTAATTAATTAATTATTTTCCCTTAAAAAATCAGTTTTAAAAATACTAATTTTGTAATTCATAAAATTTTAGCATGCCTATCAATTCTATTATGAAAGCAGTATATTTTGTAGTAAAATAATATTTATAAATTAATTAATTAATTTAAGCTCAATTTTTTTCTACATTTACTTGACTTTTTAAACAATAATAGAAGAGTTCCTTAATAACATGCGTCTATTGTAACATTATTTAAATAATTTTAATTTTTTAATATTTCTATTATTTATTTATTTAAATTATTATTTATTTAATTCAATATAAAAAAGTATTTTTTAAATCTATCTCATCTATAATTACAATTGTGAATGCTAATTTGATGTTGCCCTTAAATTTTTTGAGCTAGCCAAAATTTGCTTACCATTTAGTTTCGTACCACTGTAGCTGGAGAATTTATGGGATTTCGCTAGTGAATATCCAGGACAACACGCCCAAAGGGCAATATGTGCAGATGCTGCTGGAGCGTTTGGGGCTCGCTGGATGCTGCGAAATTTTACGATGCACAAACAAAGAATAATCGTAACGTGTGAACTTTATGCTGTTTGGTCAGTGCGCCGCAGGTGAGCAGGAGCGGGAGCGGGAGCAGGAGCAACAACAGCAGGACTCGTGCAGCGTCCAATTGGCCTGCCGGTGTCCAGATAAACAAGGCAATAAGCGTCACGCTGGACACTTGTTGCCGTTGCTCCTAGATAGCGGGCGCCTACAGCTTGCAGTTGAGTGGGCGTCTGCTTGGATTGCCTTCCACTTGCCTCATTAGTTCAAACACATATATGTATATACACACACAAATATCTATACATACTATATATAGTGGTGTGTGTGTGTGGCCAATGGACGTTTCGTTTAATTATGCAAACGTGGGACCCGTTCGCCTAGTCGGTTATACTTCAAAACTGTTCTGCACGGCCAGCAAGCGGCTCAGTTAACCCGTGTCCATCGCGCCAGCCACAACAGCAGCCAGTGCTCCCAGAGCTCCAGCAGCCAGCCATACAACACACTCTCCAAGCACCCAGGCACCCAGGCACCCAAGCAGTCATGAGCCAGCTCGGCGGAGCAGCCACACGGCCACGCAATTGGACACTGCGTGGCGCCGTTCTCCTCCTGGCGCTGCAGCTGCTCCAGACACCGAGCGCCCTGCAGCACACCGAGGAGGGTCTCGAGTTGCTCTTTCGCGAGCGGTAAGTCTATTGAGGGTCTCTCTACAAAATGCTGAGATAACACATGCTAAGGAGAGCACCAAGTACTAACAAGTGCTTCGATAAGATGCGATACACAATCACAATCAAATCAGAGTTGATAAACCAGGTTAAGATGGTATCATATTTTAACTGGAAATAGATATAAATAGACATATATCTATATACCCTGAACTCAATGAAAATGGGAAATCAAGATAGTGAGATGATTTTCTTCCACGGTGTATACATATATATCATGCAGAAGGAAACGTGGCAGATTCCAAAGAGTGATAGTATTCTTAATCCAACTGCCTAGCCTAGACTTAGCCCTATCCGTTTCTCTGACTGTCCGTCTATTTGTCTTTCCGTGCGCGTTGATTTCAGAACTTATAAAAGCCAAAGAGCCTTGAATTGATTGACAATTAGTTTGATTAAAAACAAAAGTGAAAAGATATTATTTCCTACATCTTGAAACTGAAACTCCATATTCAAAATATAGAAATTAATGTGTATTTTATATGATTTCTGAATGCATAAAGGATATTAAAAAAAAAAATAAAAATTAAATAAACGAATAGAACATAAAAGTAAAGCATAAAAACTTTTTAAATTTCTAAATTGGGAAAAAAAATAGTATTAAAAAAATATAATTAATCCATAAAAAATTGGAAAAAAAAAAAGTTTTTAAAAATTTCATAAAATTTATTCATAAAAAATTGATTTAAAAAAAATAGATATAATTTTTTTATTTATTTATTTTTTTTTTATTTTTTATTTATTTATTTTTTTTTTTTTTTTTTTTTTTTTTTTTTTTTTTTTTTTGAATATTTGGATAAATCTGAAAACCAATTGCAAAAATATAATTATAATACAATTATAATACAATAATTCAATAATTTATTTTCAAAAACTTTTTTATGATGTATAAAAATTATAAAAATAATAAATATGAATTACAATAATTTAATTATATCTTGGCTGAATGGAAACGTGCGTAGCTCACAATCGGATTGGGAGAACGTTTGGCATCGGGAGACGCATTCGCGATGCCGGGACAAGCTGATCCGGCAGCTCTACTGGGCCTGCGAGAAGGACATCTACCGCCTGACGCGGCGCAACCGGAAGAGAGGTGGCGACGAGACGTGGGTGAAGAGCAGCTCCAATCGTAAGTGACAAGCCAGAGAGAACGAAAGAGAGACAGAGAGAGGGTGCTCTAGCTACTACATTGTGAAATTTTGTTGCCTTTTGCAGCTGCTGTGGGCGGTGCCGCCTCTACCTGGCTGCACGTGAACTATGCAAACATGTTGCTGCGCAGCAGACGCTCCGATGCGCCCTCCATTACCAACGAGTGCTGCACCAAGGCCGGCTGCACCTGGGAGGAGTACGCCGAGTACTGCCCCTCGAACAAGCGGCGCAATCACTACTGAGGGCCCCCGAGTTGCGCTCCCCAATATTAAATACCCTATACATATAACATATATACATGCATATATACATCTATATATATATATACACGATATAACTGTAATGTTTTTTTTTTTGTGTCTCTCTATATTTTGTTGTTGTTGTTTGTTCGTTGTTCGAGTGTCTGTGGCGTTGCGTTTGAAGCTAAATAATAAATAAAATAATATACTATAAAGATATGTGCTTTTAACTGGGGAAGAAGAAGAAGAAGAACTGATATGAAAACATCGATTGTTTCAAGGGACTTTATAGGGGCTGTATAGTACGACCCATAAATAATAATAATAAATAATAATTATTACCTGAGCTCTCTACTCATCCCTTCAGAAGAAGGGAAGAAATTTGATCACTTGATGAGCAAATTTTAAAATTCATGCATAAATATACATATGTATATATGTATTTGTATACATATACACTGTCGCTCATCTAAATTTATATCCATAGCTATATCTTCTGACCTAAGACTCCGATTTGAGTGAAATAAATTTTGGTATGCAAAAAAAAACAATCAATTATGACGAGGAAAAATTTAAGGTCGGTAAATTTTTTATTAAATATATATATAAATATATATAATATTTTTTTTTATTTTCCGAGAACATGTATACTTAAAAAACAATTAACAGAACCAAAATTCAAGCAATATAGAATACTCTATTTCAGTATTTAATATTTGTACTAATTAGTAACATGTACATATACGCCTGGTGAAAAAAAATGTTAAGAGTGACCTGATACAAAGACCGTCTACATGCCTCCTAGGCATTCAATGACCAATAGGTAGTGCAAGAAAACTAGATAAGGGTCGTATACATATGTTTATGGACTCTATGAATAGGCATCTGCCTAATACCCTGACCCTCAGCGTAAGAAACGAAAGCTAAGCCTGACAAACTCAGCAATAGGCTAAAAATAGTCAATATCTATGATTATAAGCATGATTCACTGTCGTTGCATAGCTCCATCATCGCCCGTTGCATAATTCTTAAAGCTACACAGCTCCTTGATCTCTTGGTCATTACAAATTCTCTCTCTCTCTCTTAGCTACTGAGTGTTATGGTATTTCTCTTTATTATCAATAACTCATAGAAACTATACATATGTATATGTCTGTATATAATAATATGGCTTTGAAATACATGAATAACCCAATGTCAATGTTTCATATATCTGGTTAATCAAACCAAAGAGCAAGGAACCGCACCATACTCGAAGTTTTAGTAGATTAGTTGACTATATCGATTACAGTACTTAAACACCCAACCCCAATTCAAAAGTGGTTGAGTCTTAGCTTGCTCTGCAGAACGAATTAAGAATCATACATAGAATGACTCCATAATGGAATGACTATATCTGGCTTAGTCGAAATTTGGTCATGTAATTAATGTAGGAATCAGCTGTCGAGTATTTGGTATAGAGTATTTATATACATTCATCTACGAAGTAACAAAGGAAGAGTAATACTCATACCTATAACGGCTTTACAGCTGAAATCTATGTATTTAGCAAGTTGCGATTGTCTGATTTACCAATTGAGAGGTGACTAATCCGAGACTCCAGAGGTTTGATTAATCAGTACACTTTTTTTAGACAGAACGATTGCAACGTAATTACTGGATTTTAAGAGCATTACGAATTATGTAAATCAACAATATATAGTCTACGCTTTATAAAACAAATGATACTATAATCTATTTATAATGTACCCTATATATATTTAGCATGATATACATGTGCATATATTTGTATGTATATTATATGGGATATATGCAATATACAATGCAGATATTATATGAGATACATATAATATGCATATATGCATATGAGATACATATAATATGCATATATGCCAGATATATATGTACATACATATACTCATATGTACTTTATTTATATATTTATATATATATATATTTAATGTAAGGTATTCTCTTTTAACAAAATTAATATATAGTCTAAATAAACATTTGTATATCTTGAATTCTGTGTATCAGTATATACAATCGTATGCTCTATACATACATACATCGTATACTATATACAGCATATTTTTTGTAAATCATAAATTGTATGTATCGAATATATTGTGAGTATATTATACATATTATATATATCATATATTTTATATATATTGCTCCGCATTTTGTTTATAATAATATATGTATACGATATATTATATACTCTAAAATCAATTAGATTTCTCACGTGTTTCCCATATTCGACTCTTCTAATGGACAGATTTTCTGGCAAAACTCTGCCAACCAACCAATCAAATATTTATATGTATATAGATATTAAAACATGGAAATATTTCCTTTTTTCTATATTTGCTTTCGTTTCTTTTTGGAGGAGAACATAAGATTGTTTTATTGAAGAGAACCAAGCGCGCACAACAAAAAGCTATTCAGATACGATTCTTTTTTGTATCACAGATGCATTATTCAATATCAAAGTCAAAGTTAGTCGAATTAAAACTAATATTAAATAGGGTTAAAAACAAAATTTGTAATTATAGTAATAATAATACAAATGCGAATATATAAATTCAAAGTGAATTTGGTTCTATTTCGATCGAAATTTCTAAAAGGGAGTATAACAATCTGATCTGATTTGTGATATACAATCGAGCTAAATAAATATGTAACTATATATGTATATATTTAATAGGTAAATACAACTCGTAAATACTCTTACGACTGCGACGCATATAAATATTAAACTACGCTTAAAAGCGACAAACTACTACAAAACTTTCTATATCGTGTATATATATATATAGCATACATATCTATCGTATATAGATGCTCTATATTTATATATATATATATATGTGCGTATAGATAATCTCTAGACTGCTACGAGTCTATACCGTTATGAGGGAGAACACAGCTAAGTAATTGCCTTGGTACAAATGCGAAAGAGATGGCAACAGATCGCAACCGAGAGACTTTCGACTACTGAATGTCTGTCCATATAGAATCTGAACAGTCGGGCAATCGATTTCAATTTCAATTTCGGCTATTGCAGTTGCCGGTGCTTGCGTCGTCGTCCTTGCAATCCTTGCGCGCCTTGCCGCACTTGTCCGCCGGCGTCGACTGGTGCTGCCGCTTGGAGCCATTCGCCTGGCCCTGCTCGTAGTGCTTGTCCAGCATCTCGAGGAGCGTCTGCTGCCGCTTGCCCACTGCATGAGCTGGAGAGCTTGTGGCAGCTGCTGCTGCTCCAACTCCTGCTCCTGCTCCTGCTCCTGCTGTAGCTGCAGCTGTGGCTGGTGTGGCTATGTGGTTGCTGTTGCTGCTGGAGGTGCTGCTGGAGCTGCCACCGGCGCCGCCACTGTCCAGACTCGCAGCCAACATCATGGCGTTGGCCTCCTCCTGCTCGGCATCGTCATCATCGTTATCCGACAGCACAATTCCATTGTTCTGCGAGCAATCCGAGTCGGCAAATAGATCCGGACTTTGCTGTTGCTTTGCTGCAGCTGGCGGCGCCACTGCATCCGCTGGCTTCGGCTGGACGTCGGACACCTTGTGCAGCGCCTTCAGATTCTCGAGCACGAAGGCATACAGAGTTCGGCCGGCGCCCATCTTCTTGAAGGGACACAGCACGGAGTACAGCTGGTTCACAGTGGTGCCATGGGCACGGAAGATCTGCCAGAGCTCGTGCAGGTCATCCCTCAGCTGGCGATTGCCGAACGTGTAGTAGGCCAGCGGTCGGCCATGGTGGGCGCAGACCATGATCTGGATGAGCGCCTTCAGGTGCGGATCGCCGCCAAAGGCGCCGCAGCCCCAATTCCCGGTGGCCACGCCCGGCGCCGGCGTCGACAGCCAGTGCCTGAAGCCAATGGACGCCTTGTTCAGCTCACGCAAAATGAGATCCTGGCGATACTGATGCGACTGCATCTGCTGGTCGAATCGTAGTGCATCGATGGCCACAATCGCCGTGTGGCGGCGCCGCGACTTGTCGTACGGCGTCCGATCCTCGTGGTTGCCCGCCCACACGAAGCTGCTCGCATAGCCGGTGTAGTTGCTGAAGCGCTCGCTGCCCACCATTAGCAGCGCCTCCGTGGAGAGCAGGCACTCGGTGAAGAGCTTCGAGATGAGCAGCTCCGGGCAGATGACGAAACGGATCTCCTCCTGCACGCAGCCGTGGCCGAGCACGCCGCCGCCAAGGAATTTGTTGGCAAAGTCCACCTGCAGCAGGCCAACGCCCTGATCCTCGATGGTGCCGCCGGCATTGACGTGCATGGGCACGCTGGCCAGAATCGCGGAGCTCGAGTGCCAATTGACCTCATCCTCGGGCTTCCCGCTGACGCGCATAAAGGTCAGGCAGCCGGTGGGCACATTGCTGGCATCCCGTTCCGTGGGACAGACGCGACGAAAGTAGTGGAAGATGCACTTCAGCTTCTCCAGCACCGCTGACCCGGTGGCCTGATAGAGTCTGCAAATGAGAGATACATTCGTTTAATGGATGCCAATGCCACACAGTTCGCACCGCCTGTCGCCAAACCTGAGCCAGTTTACCTATTGAAGTTAATGTCCGGAAAATTGCTGTACTCGGACTTGCGCTTGAGTGTGTTGCGGCGCGGAAATGTGCACAGAAATGCGTTGGCCAGCAGGCACGAGATCTGCTCCTGGGTGAGCGACACGGCAGATGTGTGATGCTGCTTGAGCAACGGTATTGGCGCCCTGATCAGCTCCGGCAGACGCAGCGCCAGACGTATGATGCGCGGCAGCAGATCCTCGAAAAACACCCGCGACTCGCTCTCATCCAGCTCATCGTTGAAGAGCTTGTGCAGCGCCCGGAAGCTCCATTGGTCCTTGTACGTGCTGTTGTACGACAGAATGGCCGCTTCCAGCTGCTTGCTGCTGGTAATGGGACGCTGCAGCGCCCGCTTGATCATGCCCCAGCGCGACTCGATGTCCGAGGTGCCATCCTCCGCAGCGACGGGATATTTGCTTTCCGGTGCACAGGGCAGGCGCACGTGATCGGAGTCCCAGCGATGTGAGCCCCGAAATGGACGCGGCGGCTCGGTCTCCGGCTCCCGAATGGGATGTCGGTAGAGCACCTTGTGCTGGGCGCCCGGCAGCACGGCACCCAGATGGTCCAGCTCGAAGGGCAGCAGGCCGCGGTGCACGGCCTCGATGGGCAGGCAGCGCCAGTGCCAGGGCGTGTCCGATTCACCATCACTGCCTGTCACAGAAATAATTGTGAATCATTCAATATGCCAACAAAAACATATTGCAAAAACAAAAAGTGCTAAAATGCAAAAATTTTCCAAACAATTCGCTGATTCCACGATTCGCCGCACTTACCCGCCGCCGAGTTGTCTGATGACGCCGGCGATGCTCTGCCGTCGACTGTGTCCTGCCTGGGCGCATCTATTTTCATGCTGTTATTGCTCTCGCCGTCCATTGGATAATCGACGCGCGTGTTCTTAGAGTTCGCAAGATGTTTAACAAATTGAAAACGCAACAGCGTTGCCAATTGTTTTGGTAGTGTTGATAAGTGGCCACTAGACCTCAGCATCGGCCCAGCCGTTTTGCTCTGTGTATAATAGTATGGAAAAAAATAAGACGAATCTTTCGTAAGTCACTTGAATTGCATCTGCGAATCTGAATAATATATTCACTTTGCTTCAATTTGTGAATTATGTGCATTTTATTTGCTATCGATATATCGATATGCTGCGCTCTTTGTGTGAGTACACTAACCAGAGAACACATAGACCGGACACGTAGTGTAAAGTGTTTTGCACACTTTTTTTTTGACATTACGACCCACACCACTTCGTATTTGCTCGGCTCCTCACTTTTAGGTTCAGGCTACTAAAATATTCGAGAGCACAATCATTTTGCTTCTGGCGCTCGACCGAGATGGTCGATGGTTGAACAAAAGATCCCTCTGTGCTCAATGTTTCCTTTGCTCTCTCTCTCTCTCTCTGTGCTCTTTGCTCTCTCAAATGTGTATATGTGTGTATGCATGTGAGCACAAGCAGCAGCTCAGCTGCCAGCTCACGAAAATTGAAATTTCTTCGCAGCAAGAACCCATGCCTTCCCTTCTGTGTGAAGAGTATACCGAACTTATCAAACCGTTTGCCAAGTTCGTACAAAATATGTATATGTGTTTTCGATTTTAATTGTGGAAAGGGTATGAAAGCGTTGGTGCTCATGATGAAAATGCTTTCGCGGCGAGCGTGCACACACACAGTCTTTGTTGCTACATATATTATGAGCGTTTGTGTGCCTGTGTGCGTAGCACTTGCTGCCTGTAGCAATTTTAGGTCCCAGCATTTGCATTTGGTTGATCTTGAGAAGTGCACACATTTATACATACATATATGTACATGTATGTATGATTGTATGTACGCAGGCGACGCGATGCCCACAATTGTGGAATATCACTTGTAGAAGCATTTGTATGCCTATGTGCCCTTACATGTGCGTTTGTGTGTGTGCATGTGTGTAAGCATGGGACGAGAACATTGGTGTGCATGTGTGTATGCATGGGACGAGAACATTGGCTGCCTACCTCAACTAAGAATTGTCTGAATGATTTTGGGCTCGAATTGAAGAGGCCAATAAAAAAAAAACTTCTAAAAAGAATTGGCATATGCACTTGTCACATTAGTTATAAGCGCGCCTCTTCAATTCGAGCCCAAAATCATTCAGACAATTCTTAGTTGAGGTAGGCAGCCAATGTTCTCGTCCCATGCATACACACATGCACGTCAATGTTCTCGTCCCATGCATACACACATGCACACCAATGTTCACGTCCCATGCATACACACATGCACACCAATGTTCACGTCCCATGCTTACACACATGCACACACACAAACGCACATGTAAGGGCACATAGGCATACAAATGCTTCTACAAGTGATATTCCACAATTGTGGGCATCGCGTCGCCTGCGTACATACAATCATACATACATGTACATATATGTATGTATAAATGTGTGCACTTCTCAAGATCAACCAAATGCAAATGCTGGGACCTAAAATTGCTACAGGCAGCAAGTGCTACGCACACAGGCACACAAACGCTCATAATATATGTAGCAACAAAGACTGTGTGTGTGCACGCTCGCCGCGAAAGCATTTTCATCATGAGCACCAACGCTTTCATACCCTTTCCACAATTAAAATCGAAAACACATATACATATTTTGTACGAACTTGGCAAACGGTTTGATAAGTTCGGTATACTCTTCACACAGAAGGGAAGGCATGGGTTCTTGCTGCGAAGAAATTTCAATTTTCGTGAGCTGGCAGCTGAGCTGCTGCTTGTGCTCACATGCATACACACATATACACATTTGAGAGAGCAAAGAGCACAGAGAGAGAGAGAGAGAGCAAAGGAAACATTGAGCACAGAGGGATCTTTTGTTCAACCATCGACCATCTCGGTCGAGCGCCAGAAGCAAAATGATTGTGCTCTCGAATATTTTAGTAGCCTGAACCTAAAAGTGAGGAGCCGAGCAAATACGAAGTGGTGTGGGTCGTAATGTCAAAAAAAAAGTGTGCAAAACACTTTACACTACGTGTCCGGTCTATGTGTTCTCTGGTTAGTGGTGAGTACGAAACCATGCATAGCCAACCTCTCGCAATTTCAAATTTACGCTCGCAAACAGGAAACAGAGATAAGAAAAGTTACGCTGACATTTTATTCTCAATTGCATTACATCTGCGAATCTCTTTTATGTATTGACTTTGCTCACTAACCAGAGAACACATAGACTAGACAACTAGTGGAAAGCTTTTTGCACGCTTTTTCTTGGACTTAAGCACCCCAGACTGCTTTGAATTCGCTCGGCGAATTACTTTTAGGCTCGAGCAACGAAAATATACGAAAGCACAATCATTTCGCTTCACGCGCTCGACCGAGATGGTCAAATGTTGAACAAAAGATCCTTCTATGCTCAATCTTTCCCTTGCTCTCTCTCTCTCGATGCTCTATGCTCTCTCAAATGTGTATATGTGTGTATGCATGTGAGCACAAGCAGCAGCTCTGAGCTGCCAGCTCACGAAAATTGAAATTTCTTCGCAGCAAGAACCCATGCCTTCCCTTCTGTGTGAAGAGTATACCGAACTTATCAAACCGTTTGCCAAGCTCGTACAAAATCTGTATATATGTTTTCGATATTACTTGTGGGAAGGGTATGAAAGCGTTGGTGCTCATACTGAAAATGCTTTCGCGACGAGCGTGCACACACACAGTCTCCGTTACTATATGTATTATGAGCATTTGTGTGCCTGTGTGCGTAGCTCTTGCTGCCTGTAGCGATTTCAGAGCCCCGAATTCGCATTTGGTAGATCTTGTGAACTACTCACGCATGCATACATACATATGTTTGATTGTGTGTACGCAGAAGCCGCGATGCTCACAAATGATGGGGTGATCATTGTAGAAGCCTTTGACTGCCTTTGTGCCTTTATATGTGCGTGTGTGTATGTGCATGTGTGTAAGCATGGGACATGAGCATTGGCGTGTGCCTACCTCAACTTAAAATTGTGCGAACGATTTTGGGTTTGAATTGAAGAGGCGCGCTTATATTTCAGTAGCTGACTGACTACACTGACAAGTGCACTTGCATTTTTTACACTCTTTTTTTACTTGCATGCACCTGTAAATGTATGTACATACAAATATGCAAGGGATCGATAATCGCATCCCATTTTGCCCACTGATCAGATACTACATTTTTTAAAAATGCATTCTGATAGGCTAACTCACGATCATTTAAATCAGGTGCTTAAATACATATGTATATACCGCGAGTAACTTGGCTGTCCCTATACCACACACATATACATACATACATACATACATACACATGTGCGTGAGTTACTCCTGGGTCACAGTGCCACAAAGTATTGGGATGTGACAAGTGACAAGTGCACTTTAGTCAGTCAGCTACTGAAATATAAGCGCGCCTCTTCAATTCAAACCCAAAATCGTTCGCACAATTTTAAGTTGAGGTAGGCACACGCCAATGCTCATGTCCCATGCTTACACACATGCACATACACACACGCACATATAAAGGCACAAAGGCAGTCAAAGGCTTCTACAATGATCACCCCATCATTTGTGAGCATCGCGGCTTCTGCGTACACACAATCAAACATATGTATGTATGCATGCGTGAGTAGTTCACAAGATCTACCAAATGCGAATTCGGGGCTCTGAAATCGCTACAGGCAGCAAGAGCTACGCACACAGGCACACAAATGCTCATAATACATATAGTAACGGAGACTGTGTGTGTGCACGCTCGTCGCGAAAGCATTTTCAGTATGAGCACCAACGCTTTCATACCCTTCCCACAAGTAATATCGAAAACATATATACAGATTTTGTACGAGCTTGGCAAACGGTTTGATAAGTTCGGTATACTCTTCACACAGAAGGGAAGGCATGGGTTCTTGCTGCGAAGAAATTTCAATTTTCGTGAGCTGGCAGCTCAGAGCTGCTGCTTGTGCTCACATGCATACACACATATACACATTTGAGAGAGCATAGAGCATCGAGAGAGAGAGAGCAAGGGAAAGATTGAGCATAGAAGGATCTTTTGTTCAACATTTGACCATCTCGGTCGAGCGCGTGAAGCGAAATGATTGTGCTTTCGTATATTTTCGTTGCTCGAGCCTAAAAGTAATTCGCCGAGCGAATTCAAAGCAGTCTGGGGTGCTTAAGTCCAAGAAAAAGCGTGCAAAAAGCTTTCCACTAGTTGTCTAGTCTATGTGTTCTCTGGTTAGTGCTTTGCTTCAATTTGTGAATTATGTGCATTCTATTGGCTATCGATATATCGATTGTGATATATGTGAGTAAAAAACCGCCCACAGCCAGCTTCATGAAATTTCAAATGTACGCGCGCAAACACAAAACTGATTAGAAAAATTACAGTGCAAATATTTTAGTATTTTTATAAATATTTTAAGCCAATTTTATATAAATTTATATACACTTTTTACACTTTTGGTACCTAACATTCGATTACTCTTCAGTTCAATGTTTGCTGTTGTTTTCAAAAATTGCAAGCAAAAATGGGCAATTACGGTAAAAAAAAAATAAATAAATAAATAAATAAACATCACATAACATACATATGTATTTATTTATGAATATGTATAGCATTGGTCAGTGCATTTGTACATTTGTTTATTTGATTCAATTATGCAAATTTCGTGAAGCTGCCAATTATAAACAGAAAGATAGTCGAAAAGAGCTGGCGAAGGAGAAAGAGAGAGTCAATATGCTACGCCCCCCTTTTCGCCACGTGCGTTAAGCGCACTGATTATTTGTTTTCTATGGTTTGCTCTTCGTTCACTCACACCAAACCCAGAAAGACTTGCTGAGCAGCAAAAATCTACTTCCGATGACATGATTAATCAGAACGAATTTATTCAATTTGTTTTGCTGCTTTGGTATAATAATCAAATAATAGCCAGATGAGCGATTTTAGATCATGTTTTGATTGCTAAAAAGCTGACTTTTAATTTGATCAAATTATTTTGCATGACACAGATGCAATTTTAGAAAGATCTGCTGGACTGTGTGTGTTATTCCATGGAAGTGTGCTCACAGTGTGTGTGTGTTTGTGTGTGTTTGTGTGTGTGTGCATTTTAAGTGCTTTCGCAGAGTTCAACACACGCCGCCTAATCAGCCGCATAGGGTTAGCTGCGCAGTTGCTATTGCTCAGCTGTATATTTATTAGCAACTCTTTGGCGCTGCCTTCGTGCGAAGTCGCGCGTCGCGTCGCGTCGCGTCGCAAAGTAGTCGAATGCGTAAACAAATGAAGATAGCAAAAGAAAGCAGCAACAAATTTATCACGACAATTAGTTTAGTCTGCTCTCTTTGCGTATATGTGTGTGTGTGCGAAAAAGAGAATAGAGAGTGAGTGTGAGTGTGTGTGTGTGTGTGTGTGTGTGTGTGTGTGTGTGTGTGTGTGTGTGTGTGTGTGTGTGTGTGTGTGTGTGTGTGTGTGTGTGTGTGTGTGTGTGTGTGTGTGTGTGTGTGTGTGTGTGTGTGTGTCTGTATGTTTTGCTGTGTGTGTAGCCTTCAAGTCTACATCGCAGTCGCCTTGACCATAACCTAGAAATTAATGTACGTATTGTGAGAGCGCCAGAGATTGACTGTTTGTTTGTATCTGTGTGTGTGTGTGTGAGTGTGTACTTGTGTGAGCATGTACATATGTATTTACGTCAGCTGCGCAGCAGCAAACAGGTACGATAGCGGCGCCGCGGCGTCCATCAGGTGCCAAAAACAAACAACAACAAAGCGCCAGCATAAGGAAAGCACTCACGCACACAGTTGCATAGATAGAGAATGTGAAATGTTACTAAACTTTTCAAGGTCACTCCCTGTATGAACTACAAATCGCAGCCAATGCCGATATAACGTTAACGTCGACGTCGACGCTGACGCTGACGCCAGCGCGCTGCACTCAACTGCAGGCAGCATCAAAAGCGTTTAGCGAGCAAACGAAAAAGCGAAAATTTGCGGCTGTTTTTTTTTTTTTTTTTTTTTTTTTTTTTTTTTTGTTTTTTTTGTGCATATGAAAAAATTATGAGTCTTGCTGTCTGAAATACTCTCTCTCGCTCTCTCTAGCTCCCTCCGTCGCGCTCTCTCCCTCTTGCTATCTCTCTTTGAATCACATGATCCAAAATGTTTGTTTGTTTGCGTTTAGCGCTGATCGAATGCATCCACTTTTTCGAGCTTCAACTGGTTTTTCATATTCTTGCAATATTGCATAATAAAAAACAAATTGGTATAGCCAAATGTATGTATGTATATAACATACATATAGATATATATATGTATATTTATATATACATATTTACATTGACGAAATGCTGGCGAAATCGTTGACATGATAAGTCAATATCTACATACATACATACATATCCACATACATACAAATATATGTATGTATGTACATATATATTCACTAGATAAACGTATGCTCAAATTCCTATGGGACCTATAATACAGAAGCTTGATTACAGAACTCTATGTATTTGTTGTTTTTATACATCTTACTCGGGCTCGTATTCGCATTTCCTTTGGGGACCCAACCTAGGAACAAACCATAGCTCATAATTGAATTATAAATAACTGTAAAAATAGTCCGAGTCCCCTATATATGTATGTACATATATATGTACATACATCATCTACATTTATTTATTGCATTGGGAACGGGCCTAGGGGAACCGTAACTCATTATTTAATAATAATAATACTCAATATTTATATATTTTCTCTTTGTGTAGTCTCTATTGGAATTGGCCCTAGGACCTTGAAAACAAATGCTCAGAATACTATATATGTATTACTATTATATGTACATACATATATTTTAAAAGGAAACTGATCTACTAGTAAACTAGTATATAGTATAAATGAGCAATCAATTCGGATAGCATAATAGAGTTCCTAGACTTTATTTACTAGCTCATTTAATCGTTGGATTTCTATTGAATCTATGTATATATTATGATTATAGTATAGTATACTATGTACATACATACATATATGCTATACATATATGTAGTATAAAGACCACTTAGTACATCTCTCTATGCACATACATAGCTTAGTAGAACTTATCATTGTGAATTAATGAGCTACTAAATATGTAGCTCAAATTAACTGTAACGCTCAGCAGTGTAAAACGAGTTAGATTCACCGTTAATTACTTAATTAGCTTAAATCAATCAACTTGTGCTAATCACTTGACTGTGATCTAAATTAGTTAATTCAATCGAAACATTTCAAAAACAGTTTTTCTAGAATTAAAGCAAAAGCAATTAAATAAAAATTAAATAATTAATGAATTATTAACAATGTAATATACAAATTTGGCATTTTATAAGATTTAAAACACTTTATTTCAAAATGCTTTCAGTCGTCCAATTAGCATTTAGTAAACTCCAATAAGAATTTCTCGTTTACAGTTTATCGCGCTTAAGCTTCCGATCGCTCTCTATGCAATGCACTTTACTTACAAAGTGTGTTAGAGAGAGATGGCGCTACAAAAGCTTTTAAGCTAAGCTGCAATTGTTTTGATTTGCTGTTTTCTTTAGGTTTTTGGGTTTCTCTTTTTGTTTTTGTTTTTGTTTTGCCGTCAGCGTTGGCGTGGCGTGGGCAACAACAAAATCGTTAAATACTTGCGCCAAGTCTCACGTTTGCCAATTTGCTGTTGTGTTTGTTGTTATTGCCGTCAGTCTGTTTGCGGCTGCGACAACAAACAAATATGTATGTATACGAAAAGGGGCTGCGATTATCGCAGCTATCGAATGCGTTTTCGCCTCCACTGAGCACCAGAGAGTAGATTAGATGGGCCGTTGAGAGTGTGTAAGCACACAAAGGCAAGTGGGCGTGCAGCTCAGCAACAATACAATGCAATTCACACACACAAACGCAATTGCCTGCGTAGCGTGTGATTGTATGTGAATGTACATATGCATACTTACATATTTATGTACATACATGTATGTATGTATATACATATTTATATACGGACAGCAGCAATGTGACTGGCTGACAGCTATAAATAGAAACGAGCTGGATGGCAATGGTGACTGCGACAGAGAGAGAGAGAGAGAGAGAGCGAGTGGTGAGAGAGGGGTCAACGCAAAGCTGAGTGCATGGGCTGAGGCGTGGCTGACCACGTGTTGCTAGGCGGGTCGCTCAACCCAACGGCGCTGCTCTGTTCTTATGGCGCTGCTGCTGCTGCCTCTGCTGTTGTTGCATGCTGCTATCATTATTCTAGTTGCTACTTAACACACACACACACACACGCACGCACACACACAGGCATAAACATAAATATAGATATAGACGAATGTTTGCAAGTACGTGTATTGCCCCGTTAACGTTTCGCATGCGCTCGTGACCTTGAAAATTGTACGTTGCGATGCGTCTAAAAACGACGTCGACGTCGACGTCGTCGCCAACGCCAACAAGTCAACAAACAGCGACAGCGCTGCGGGCAACAACAATTTTTCCTTCTACTTGTTTGTTGCCCGAAAAAAAGAAAATTCGCAAATTGTTGATGACATTTCCACTCGCACATACATACATATATACATAAGTACATATGTACATATATATGTACAAACATACTTACATATATACATATGCGCTTATTACTTTTGGATATGCGAAAAGGTTTCACTGTTAATAGAATTCGCTTCGATTGAAAAGTTTCCTCAAATTCGAAGTCTTTTGATACTCTACACTAATCTATCCAGGAAAGCATACGCTACATACATACATACATATGCATATAAATAGAGCTGACTCGCTAGAGCCTTATCTGCTCGCCCGTGCGTCTCATTCGTATTCGAACGCTTCGATCTCAGGACCTATGAGAGCTAGAGACTTGAAATTTGGTTTGTAGGGGTCTGTGTGGCACGCGCCCATTGAGTTTGTTTCAAAAAAATCGAAAGTGGTTTCGGTTTCAGTGTTATCGATTAAACACCCTATCAGAGATCAATAATAATATTATAGTTCGTACATCCTTATACATTTGTAGATTCATTTTAAAAATTTACTTTTTATATCATAAAAACTTTCTCTTAGTCTCTATATACCCACATACATACATACATACATACATAAATACTTTCTTTTTTAATAGTAAGCACTTAATTGTTGTTTGCTTTTAACATATTTCATATTTCATCGAAAATTGTTCAACGCCCACGCGAAAATGTCATTTGGAGACTGAGTAAAAACATAAAAAAAAAATACAAAATAAAAATAAAACAAATATCTAAACAAAACAAAATTTAAAACAAATAAATAATAATGACACAAAAACAAAACAAACAACAATAAAAACTGGAGAGCCAAAAACAAAAAAAAAAAAAGAAAAGAGAAATCGTTTGGCATTTTGCACGTTTTCAATATATTAAATTATAATACATACATAAATATATATTTAATAATAAATAAATATGCAAAAACAGCAGCAGCAGCAGAAAGAAGGCCTTAACCCCAATAAATTGTGTAAAACAATTACCAAAAAAAAAAAAAAAAATACAGCTAAAAATAAATGCACAAATAAAAACGAAATGAAAACAAAATAAAATAAATGTTTTTGTTATTCCTTGAAGTTGTTTTGCGCGTGTGGGCGGCAATTTCGCGACTGGAAGGCGGATCGCAGACAAGCGCAAAAACAGCCAACAGATGGCGCCACATAAGCAGTGTCAAAATGCATCTGAAACAACGCTTGATGGGAAGCTATGGGAAATATTTCATTTGACTAACTGGAGATTGTTTTGAAAGGAAAATGTGGAAGAAGCGTGACAAATTCTGAAAATTCATATGTAAGAATGTAAATAGAAAGGATATTCATTATTATTTTTGACGCCTTTCGTCCCAGATTGAGCTTTTAGTGCTGATAACAAATTCATTTCATTCAAAATCAATGTTTTCGTTAAAAAGATTTAACTCTATATGCGCAGTTAAGTAGCTCTATATGTATATGATTATATGTATGTATGTATATAAATATACACTGGCTTATGATTACAGCAAATCTATCATAAAATCCTTTCACTTCTTCTCTAACCAATTCTCAATTCATACAGGATGCTAACGCCTTAGCAAATGTACATACATATGTATGTATATGTGTATGTGTGTCTAGATGTAAGAGAGCGCACGCTGCTGCAAACTCCTTTCAGTATATGTATGTATGTACACAAGTTTGTCTATATACACATACATACGTAGCTGGTTAAATTCAATGATGAGCTTAACACATATTTAACAGACTGTTAGCTGGCAGCCAAAGCCTGGTCTCCGTTACCACGCGTACAAAAGTGCAGCAGCGTGCGCTCTCTTACATGCATATGTATGTATGTATGTACATATGTATGTAAAGCTCAGCAGGCGAGAGAGCGAAGAGAGGCAGTGCGAGTGACCAAGAGCGAGCAAAGCGCGTGAGCTTTTAAGCGCGTTGCTCAAGAGTATGCAGCCAGGTGTTGCTATTGTTTCTGTTGCTGTAGTAGTAGTTGTTGTTGTTGTTGCTGCATAAAGTCATTGCACGACCTTTAAATGCCGTTGGCTCAATGCAATCCGACAATGGTTTAGATTTATGTATGTGTGACTGGCTATATATATATATGTATGTATGTATGTACATATCCAATCCTAAGCCCAATGCCAATCTCTGTGTATTGCAGCTACTCGGATCGCATTAGTCAGTCGCGGATTGGGCTTATCAGTGTGCTAGTTGTTTCCAACAAGCAACAACTACAGCAAACACATGGAAAGTATACCTGAAGACACGTCGCACAAAATGCCATTAAGTCTATGCCTGTACTTGCTCGCTTCAGTGTGAGTAATCCCCCTCGCCATCCCCCTCACTCACACACACACACACAGATGTGCGACTAGCTCGGTCAGGGTCGGCGACGTTCGTTCAAAACAAATTATGAATAGAGGAAAACCGCAACAAATATCAAAGCGAACTATGTCAAAAGGCGATAAGCAATAGTAGAGGTGTAACGGTTAAAGAAAGAAAAGAAACGGGCAGCGGGCAGAGGGCAGCGGATTGCAGTTTGCGGCTGACGCGATGCGGGTGCTCAGCACCGAATGACGCACACCGATTTAAACTAACCCCAAAGTTGAACTACTTAAAGAACAGCAAGACGCAGAAGAAGAAGACGAAGAAAGAGAAAGAAAGAATGAGTATCTGTATGTGTGTATGCATACCTTGCATGAAATGTATCCTGTTGAAGGGGTATAATATATGTATGTATGTATGTACATACAAATATAAAGACAGTTATGCACACATATGTATGCCTATGTATGTACATGCATACCTATGTACATACATATATAGGAATTAGCATAAAATTGAGTCATAAGTTCTTCTTTATTTATACAATATTCAATATTCATTCAAATATTACCAAATATTGTGTTTATCACTAAATGTTGTTTTGCAATATTTATTATTCACTCACACTCATACATATATACATACATACACAGCGTACCAATGAAGTCTTCGCAAAGCACAAATATTTTTTAAAGAGAGCTATTAGTGAATCATATACATACATACATACATATGCATATACATATGTATATACATACATACATACATACATATTCAGCTAGACCATCCACAGCATTTCAATGCACTCTAGTTATGTATGCATGTATTTGTTAGATTAAAATTGTATAGAAATCTTAAATTTTCAATTTACTGTGAGAAATATCGTTGCAAAATCACGAAAAATCACGAAAATTCACGCTTTTCACGTTTCACTTAAAGTATTCAAACATTGAAACTAAAAAATCTATGAAATAATCTTAAAATCTAAAACAAATTTTATTTTTGATACTTTTTCTTCATTTTCCTATGTAGGTGTGTATGTATGTGTGTAAATGCAACTATGTATGTATGTTTATACATTGTATTTACATACATATATGTAAACACATACATATATCTACATACATATGTATGCATGTATGTATGTACATACATATATCGTCATCAACACATCCTCACATACACGCATACATACATACATTGCTATATATGTGTGTATGTAGCTCTCACGTCACGAAAATATGTATGTATGTATGTACATATGCTATAATATAGCCTGAATTTATGAACATTTTCCACCCTGCAATACATCACATTTCAAATTTAATTAAGTTTCACCATTAAGCATACGCCATACGCAGCATTTACAGTTAGCTCTGGGAATAACCTGTCACAATTTATTTGGCATAAAAGTGAGCTTGAAAACACAAAAATTTTCAAATTTTGTTTGTTTGCTCAACAAGCGCAAAAAGACAGACATACATACATACATATGTACATACATAGCTGTACATACATATGTACAAAGTATATTTTCAATGTCACCGCTTTAATAAAAAGTTCGTTGGGAAAATGTCGTAAGCATTTATAATACATACATATGTACATTGTATATACATACATACATAGACCAGCGTATGTATGTACATATGTATATTCATACATACATACTTCCACTTTAATGACAATTTAATTTCATATTTTCGTATTTTTCAATTTTAGCCAAAAAGTTTAACCAAAATGTTATTATGTTGTTATTGTTTTTGCATTTGCGTCATGCCAAGCAGAAAATCAAGCAGAAAATAGCAAATGAAAAAATAGAAAAGCATTGCAGAAAAATAAAAAAAATAAAATAAAAACAGAAAAAATGTAAAATCAAATGAAAATTTGTTAAGCGAATTCTCATTAGTTGTGCAATGGGCGGCTGGGCGTGGCTGACGGTGAACATTGCAATTTGTTTGCAACGATTCACACAAACACACACACACACACACACACAGTCGAATCGTTGATTGTAGCTTATGATCTTTTTTTATTATACAATTTTGGTCTTTGTTTTTGTTTTTTTTCATTATCACTTCAAATTTATTTATTATATTTTACGCGTTGCACATTTGCCTTTGCGTGGTGTTCCATCATCATACGTTCTGCATACGTACATATGTATATACATACATACATGCACACATACAAACATGAAAGTCGCACATGGCGGCAGCATTGTTGTGCCTCTCTCTCTATTCGTGTATATATGTATGTATGTACATATGTATGTATATAATGAGTATCTGACATCAGCGACAACAATAACAAAGCAACGTGCGAGTCGTTTAAAAACAAAGCAAAAGCAAAAGAGAGAGCGAAAAGCAAAACTAAAAACAAAACCGGTAAACACGTCAGCCCCCACACCACAGATACCAAATATGCGATACAGAGAGAGCTAAAGCAGAGAGCGCCAGCAACTAAGAGACAGAGAAAAAAGAAAGAGAGAGAGAGCAGCTTCAGAAAAGAAAAATATAAACCGGCTGTTAGTTTTCCAAATGCCAAAAAAGTGACACGTGAGCTTTGTCGTGTGTAAAAGAATGAAAGAGCGTGGAGAGCGTGCGTAGTCGAAAACAAGTTTTGCATACCAATACCAATACCAATGAAAGTGACATCTTTTTCATGGTTTGTTTTGGCAGCTTGGCAGAGAGCAAAGCACACGCTTCAACACTTGCATTCGTACGGCCAGCGTCAACACACCCTGACACATATACACAGATACATACATACATACATGTATATGTATGTATATTTATGCCCATATTTACATACTTATACATACATACATACATATGTATACTGACACCCCCATTCGCACGCATTAGTTCAATTTTCAGCACAAATTCGAACATTTTTGTCGCGTGATTTTTAAAGCAAACAAAAAACAAGGCGTTGCTCGAGTGAATGCGCTCAAAAGCAAAACACAACACACATCTCCATCGATCACCGAACAAAACTGTGCTCTCTGCTGTTTTCGTTTGTTCTTTTTGTTTTAGCTGTGTGGGTGTCTCGCCTGCTCTGTTGCCATCTCGCTTCCACACGTAGCTCGTACGCCTCGTGAGTATTGTAGGTCATAAATGCATTCATATGACTGCATTTGTTTGTATGAAAGCGCGCCTGCCCGTGTGGGTGAATAAATTCAAAGAGAGCAAGAGAGTGTAAACTTTTATATGTATGTGTGTGTGTGGGTGTGTGCGTGTGCGTCTCTGTAAGTAATACGTGTACAATTATGTACGCTACGCACCAGGGTATTTGAGCGCGTCCTATTTATTGGACAAACATTAAGAGATTCACTTGCTGTAATCAAGTTTTAGGTATTAAGCACTATCGATCAATAGTTTTAAATTGCATGCAATGTAAATAAATGTAAATTGTAGTATTTTTCTGTTGACTGTAGTGCATACCATTAAATTAGTTTTACTTAGCCCAGAGCAACTGGAGAATAAGCTCGGTAGCCATGCCTCAAATGCTCGCTGTAATCAATTTTTTTATTGAGCCAAGGGAGAGAGAGCAAGAGAGCAAGTGTGTGAGCACAAGTTATTGTTGTTTTTCTTAATATTCGCTGTCTCGTGGCTATAATCAAAACTGACGCATTGCAATTAACACACAGATACTTATACGCAAAGTGTAGTAAAGAGAGAGAGCGTGAGAGAGCACTTTAGCGTAAGAGTGAGCAAACACAGGCACATGTATTATCGATGAAGAGTAAGTAAACTTTATGAGAGCGCGACGTTGCTTACTCTCAATTTTTGCTTTTTGGTATACAACAATAACAACAAACAGCACAACTAACAATCGGTCAATCTGTCAAAGAAAACAAAACAAAGCAACAACGCGAAAAAGAAAATCAGTTTTGAAAAAGAAAAAAACAACACCAAAACACATACATACATATGTATGTACAAAAAAAATTCATTTTGCTCAAAACTTAATTTTTTGTTAAAATTAATACTACATTTGTATATACACATGTATGTATGTATGTATGTTTGTATATATACATATGTACATGCATATACGTATGTATGTACATACATACATTTGCATGTATGCAGATAAATATGTACATATGTATGTATTGTATGTATGTATTTTACATGTGTAACGCATGACGTATGCATTTAGCATAGAACGAAATTGTCACTTCTTCCTGCTAGTCATTGCTTCACTGTAACTACTGGTACCGTAGGCACTGTTGATAAGCTAGGAGCTATTCAGTGAGAGTACAGTGAAATTTGCCTAGCGATAACAGCGATTTTGCTCGACCTATGAAATGTATGTACATATGTATGTACATATGTATGTACAACCACTAACCAGACAACATAGGTATATGTACATATGTATATGTAAATAAATACGTAGATGTATAATTGTATGTATTTATGTATGTACATATGTATGTATTATTATTTTTCTAATAAAATGTTTTTAGATAAAATACATTTTTAAGATTTTTTGCTATTGTGTTTCTTGATCAAGTTTTTCCCTCGATTATTGCCTATAGTCGTATATACATATGTATGTATGTATGCCTGTATGTGTATGTGTGTGCATTTGTATCTGTGTGTAGTTGTAGCAGACTGATACGATTAACAGTTTTCGCTTCGCTGCAATTATTGTCCATTTTGCCTATTTTGTTATTCTAGATTCATACGTCGCCCTCTCCCACCGTTGCTGTCTGCACCGTTGCCTTTCGCTCTTCTACTTCCCCTTCACCGTCTTCTTCACCTTTGCTGTCGTCGTCGTCGTCGTCGTTGTCTGTCTCTGTCTGTCACATTGTCATTTGCCAGCCATCTACCGTTGCATTCAATTTGACGGAAATTGGTTCTCTATATAGTACGCGACATGTCACATAAATACATATGTATATACACACACACATACTTGCATAGAAGCTTGTATGCCTCTGGCTTCTGCCCACATACATACATATATACTATGTATGTACATATGTATGTATGTACATATGTATGTATGTCTGTGTGCTTGTGCCTACATGATCGTATCTTGAGTTTTCATTTCTCAAACAAAGAACAATTCGAATTCTAACTGCATCAATTTCCTGAACACTTAGCCAACTCAGCTGATAATAAGCGAATATAACACAAATAACGGATGAGCGTAATAAATGTACATACACATGTATAAGTACATAGTGCACAGTGTACCAATAATGTAGATATGTATGTACATATGTATGTATGTATGTATGTATGTATGTATGTATGTACGTATATACATACATATGTACATATGTGCACACTTTCATTCAGCACAATTTTTATAGTGCAATTACCAAAAATACAATTATCGAATCAATTTTCACCCACATGCATACATGCATATGTATATATGCATATGTACATATGTACATACATACATATGTATGTGAACATACACAAGTTAATGGTTTATGCAATGCTCAGTGTATCAATAAAATCTTCGTGCAGCAGCTGGCTCTCTTCCTCTCTCTCCCTCTCTTTGAATACGATTTGCAACCGTTGCAACGGTGTCCAGGCATTGCGAAAATTGAATTTTATCAAAAATAGTAGTGATCGCACGACTTTATTAAAACAAATGAGTTCGCAGAAGATTTGTGAAAATAGACGCCGCGAGCCGCATTTGATTTTGATGTCCCGTTAGCTTTTTCCCGTCTTCTTTCAACTAATGTTTGCATTTTGCAAAGAATTAATGGACAGTCAATATTTGCTGTTTTTTTTTGTTTGGAATTATTTTGTACGTTTTTGTTGCTATTCTTATTATTTTTGTTATTGATTATCTTTAAGAATACATATATGAAACTAAAGTAATGTAAGAAAAAAATTCTGAGAAAAAGTGCCTTTCCTAATAAAATGTGATGTTAAAGTTGAATTTGAACGACTTTTTTTGTTTTGCAAACAATTAATGGACATTCAAAGAACTCCTTAAAAAATCCAGTTGTAATTTCAGCCACGCCCCCTTCCCCCCACACACATAGACACATTCTTCGCCTTGCACTTGCCGCTTGCAGCATGCAGCAGCGGCTGAAGTACTCGGCCATTCTCACTGAGAACTTGCAACCAGATTTGCAGTCTTATCAACAGCCACAACAACAACAACAACAACAACAACAACACGACTGACGCATGCATTCAGCTCTACTTCGTGGCTGCTGATTATGCTGCTGCTGACGCGCCTGCCTCGCCACGCCTCTCACGCCCAAGCAGCGCTGATAAGTGTTTGCATTTTGCTTTATCTTTTGAAGCACACACACACACACACACACACACTAGCATTGCTGCGTACGTACGTATGCATAAACATGTACATATGTATGTATGTATGTATGTATGTATGTATGTATGTATGTATGTATGTATGTATGTATGTATGTATGTATGTATGTATGTATGTATGTATGTATGTATGTATGTATGTATGTATGTATGTATGTATGTATGTATGTAGGTATGTATGTATGTATGTATGCATGTGCTGTGCACAGTTGAGTCGAGAAGAGCCGCAGAAGCAGGCAGAGACAGAGAGTATGAATGCGTGCGTGTCTATATATGTACATATATACATATGTGTGCGTGTATGTGTAAGTAAATATTGCATAGTCGCGAAAGACAAGGCGAATAAGAAACGCTGCAATTAAATGAGCACGACTTGGAAATTCAATACAAAAAGTACGATATAACAGACTAATAAGAAAAAAAAAAATAAATGAAAAAAAAAAAAAAAATAAATAAATAATAATAATGACAATAATAATAATATTAGTATACAAATTTTTGGCTGTGTTCATCTTGGCGTAAAATATCGTAAAATTAAAATTCTGGTGTGAGCTGAATATCGTATAAACAAAGATCTTATGCACAATTGTGCAGAGCGGACTGCAATACGATATTTACTACGATAGTAGGGAAACAGAACCACAAGAAAACAAATTGATTCGAAGAGATCAGATATGGTAAGAGCTGAATATCGTACGAATAGAGGCCATATCGTAAAAGATGAATATCGTAGCATAAAAATGTACATATATGAAGAGATGAATTTATAGAGATTAATATCAATTTAATTCAATATTACTCTCGATCTTTGTTATGAACGAACCAAATACGATAATTGCTATCATATTACGGTAATAGTAGTAAGCATAAAAGCAAACGAATAATTTGATCCGGGTAGTAAGTAAATATCGTAAAAGACGAATATTTTAAGATATATGTATGTAAATATTGTAAGAGATGAATATGGTAAGGGATGAATATCGTGAGGGACGATAATGTCAAATATGAGCACCATATAACACCGTAAAATATGAATAACGAAAAAATGTACACACGGTAAATGCTTCGAATTATTGTGTATGTATCGTAAGAGATGAATAAATTTGAATATCGTAACTGAATATCGTAAGAGATGAATAACGAAAAATTTGAATTTAGTAACTGAATATCATAAGAGATGAATAACGTAAAGTTTGAATATCGAAAGTGATGAATAACGTAAAGTTTGAATATCGTAAGTGATGAATATTGTAGAATATAGTACATATTTTAATAACGCCAAGCCATTTGAACTGAAATATTATGTGCAAATACAGCTAATCGCGATTTTCACTAGTTTTATAGCCATGTAAACCATATACTCAAATACGATATTCGCAGTTTTTACAATGGTAAAGTTTGCATGAACAAATTTTTGAATGACGATAATGCTTAACTGATATTCGACTTACTGCCATAGCCAATATACCCGCTATGTGACATCATCCACTTCTAGGGTACCAAGTGCCAAGGCGCAGAATTTCGAAAGTGAAAAGCTTGAACAACATGGAAAACAAAATACGCCCTCGCGTTGAGTCTAGTCCCCGGTTTCTGTAGTACTTCAGTTTACTTCTTTCATAGACATATCGTGCCTGCTAATTAGACTGTTATACTGTGTGAGCGTGTATGTATTTATGTATGTGTGTGTGTGTGCGATTAGAGTTTGGCAGGGCGACGTCGCATCGTCGCATTGATAACATTGTTGGCGCACGCTTTGCTGCCATTGAGGCATATGCATTGTGACATGACTCATGCGACATACATATGTATGTATGTACATAAGTCTGTCTGTCTGTCTATATGTATGTTACCTATGTTTAGGTCTCTTTTCTAAGTGCCGCATAAATTGCCAAAGAACTTATCTATTTATCTCCGAGTCCATGTTAGGCAAATTATCATGAGGCTCTACTTGAAAATATTTCTAAATAAAGACCCAAGCGCTGTTGGAAAAGTCAAAAACATTTAAATGCAAACAAAATACATGTATTATTGATGATAACATTTTATCTACATATCTATTAGACATTAGGGTCAATATGAATTTAAAACAAACTTTAATTGAGATAATCATACATATATAATTAGTAAACTATTAAAATATGCATACCCACATAATAATGTTCCATAAATTGTTAATTATATTTTTTGTTTCTTCAAAATATTTCTTTTTCAATTGCAACAATATTATTATTTTTTTTTCTTTGTTGACAATCCTCATATAACACAAAAAATTATTAGATTAAAAGTTGTAGAAAATTGTAAGGTGTAATCTAATAGAAAATACGAAAGTCGAGGAAATCGGCTTATGCATGAGTCAAAACGGACGGATAGACGGATGTCCAGAGTTATATTGACTCAGCTTGTAGCTCTGATTAAAAATATACATATATATTTTTTATGAGATTAGCATCGGCTCCTTGTGCCTGTTATTTACAACTAAAAAAAAAACTTGATAAAAAGAATAATAAATAAATAAACATGTGAATAAATAAATAAATAAAACAATATTAAAAAAAAAAAAAAATAAAATAAAGAAATAAATAAATAAATAAATGAATGAATGAATAAAAAAATAAATAAATAAATAAATAATAAATAATAAATAAAGAAATAAATCAATAAATAAATAAATAAATAAATAAATAAATAAATAAATAAATAAATAAATAAATAAATAAATAAATAAATAAATAAATAAATAAATAAATAAATAAATAAATAAATAAATAAATAAATAATAAATAAAGAAATAAAGCAATAAATCAATAAATAAATAAATAAATAAATAAATAAATAAATAAATAAATAAATAAATAAATAAATAAATAAATAAATAAATAAATAAATAAATAAATAAATAAATAAATAAATAAATAAATAAATAAATAAATAGATAAATAAATGAATGAATGAATAAATAAATAAATAAATAAATAAATAAATAAATAAATAAATAAATATAAAAATAAATAAATTAATTAATTAATAAATAAAAATATTTAAAAACTAAATAAATAAAAAAAATAAAAAATAAATAACCAAATTAAATAGATAAGTAAATAAAAAGGGTAAAAAAATAAATAAATGAAATATCTAAATAAATTATTAAATAAAATAAAAAGAATATAAGAAAAGACTAAATAGACTCCCTGCAGTAATTGTTTAAGAAATATAATAATTATAAATATAATTGTTTATTTATGTATATATTGTAATAATAATTTCTAAAATTAATAATTTAAATGAAAAATTTATTTGACTAATAAATAATTTTAAATGAATTTTATATCATTACTGAATTCCCTCCACATGTCTTTGCTCCATATATTGAGTTATTTTTTACAGGGTATCACAGCACTCGTTCATTGCAAATGAATTGCTGTTTGGCAATAAATTTTTGCTTTCCTTGTTGTTGTTCTTCTTTAACAGCGTCATCAAAACTCGACAACATGTTGTTTGCCATTGTTGTTGTTGTGGTTCGACAGTGGAACAATGTGAAGAATAATTCTTGTGAAACTCGTACTAGAGGAAGGTTAGCAATATTAATCACATGCAGCTGGACTAAACTATAGCTATTAGGTAGTACGAAAAAGATTTATTTAACACAGTGAATAATAATTAATTCTTAAGTGCTTAGCTAAGCAAAAGGTATTCTTTAATAATTTAGTACTAATTCAAGTTTAAGTACTTCATTTAGCTGCCACATAAAAATAAATAATTTTTATCCAGTAAGACTAGGAATATTAAGTATACGTACATATATAAACGAAATTGTTCCACTTGGTAAAATATGTGGAGTATTGCTATAAATTTCAACTGAAATTTAGAATGAAAGTAGTTAAAGCACCTGCTGTAACTTTTCTATAACTGCATATATTAGAAAATATATAGCTATGTCTATCTATGGTTAATCGAAGACTTGGATTTATTTGTACATTGTTGGTTTTCCTTTTCATAGCTTTTGTCACACTGTTCGCTCCAACCTAAGTGGGCGATGCATTTAACACTTGGGCGCTTTGATGCCCTTGGTCTGATTATAGAAGAGGGCATATTTGGTTCATTTGAATGTGAGCTAACTTTCAAAAACTAGCCTAAGACTAAGATAGATGTTTGTGAAAAAAACCTCTATATTTGCAATTGAAAATGAAAAGTATTTCAAATATTTGTTTAGTTTTAGCTAAATTTGAATTTTAGCTGCACTCAAAGAGAACGAAAGTTGTATAGTTAAGCTTATACTACAATAGTTAGCTACAGAGAATATAATAATTGAATTCAATTAAGAACTAGAACCAACTTTATGTAACTGTGACTACTTAAAAGACTCTTAATCACCTGGATAAGCCGAAGACCCAAATTGCCAGTGCTTGAGTTTTAAATTAGTCTTAGTTTTATTTGCATTCTAATCTCTAATGAATAGTCACTAGAGTATATGTATGTGTGTACGTCTTGTCTTTGTCACAGTTCTTCTGAAGCTCTACTTCACGTATTAGTGTTGTTAGTATATATATATATATATATATATATATATATAAATATACTTTGTAGTGGAGCACTCCATCTGGACTTGCATATGTAAATATATGTATATTAGCTATATATATATATCAAGCTATATACATTAAAATTAAATCTATATACAACAATGCTTCCTTCCTAGAGCACTTGAGCACTAGGGGCGCTGAGTCGTATTCTTGCTGAGATAGAGTTAGAGTCTAAGATCGCTCTTGTTAGAATATAAACTGAATGATATATGTATGTCACTCAGTTTACAGAACTGAGAGAGAACTGAATAATTTAGTAACATAAGGTCTAAAATCTCTCTTGTTAGAATATGAACTAAGTGATATATGTATATATATATACACATATATGTGTATGTACATATATGTATGTATGTAGGCTTGACTAATTAGGCTCTCCTCTGGAATGTCTGACTGGAGTCTTAAGTTACATATACATACATACATATGTATATATACACACATACATTTTCAGATATTCAGATATGTACTCCTATATGTAATAACTGTATAGATCTTATATCTTATATATTTATAGGTATATTCTAACGGGTATTTTATAGTTGAGCATTACATCTGGCCTGCCTGAAAGTACTTGTACTTGTATACACATGCATATACTATGTATGTATGTATGTATGTATGTGCATACATTTATGCATATACATAAGTAGATGTATGCTCTGCATATATGTATGTATGTATGTGCATGCATGTGCTTTTGTGTACGTGGCGTGTTGTTGTTGTTGTTGTTGTTGTGCCTACCCCTATATTGCTCCTAGTTATATTTTTGCTCCCTTTTTTTCTGTCGTTGAATGAGCAAACACTCTGCTTGATTGATTTATGCATGCAAAGAGCTGAGAGTACAACACAGCACACACCTATGTATATTCGTCCTTATCCCCAGCACACCCCCTCTCCCCCCGCCCTGCCGTACCACTCCACTGCTAAAGTTCTTTTCTCTCCTTGATGCCAACAGCAACAACAACATCGACAGCAACAGCAGCTGCTGCAATAAAACCAAATCAAAATGTTGCTTCAGCAGATTGCTTGCTTATAATCTTAGCATCCGATGCAATGCGAATGTGTGTGTGTGTGTGTGTGTCTTTCGGTTTTAACTAACATTTTACTCAGTCAGTCCTATGGGATAGTATTTCACATAGCTTATAAACTTAAGCTGATTTGCCTGCTGTTCTCAGATGTTTTACCCTGAAAAGTCTATATAGAAAGAGTACCTATATAGAAGAACTGCATAGAAAGAGCATATAGAAATGGTATAGAGAAAGAATATATAGATATAGTATAAAGATATAATTATAGAAAAGTATATAGAAGTAAGAAAAAGAAATGGTATTAAACTATATAGGAATGGTATATGGAAAGAACATATAGAAAACTTATACAGAAATAATATATGGGAGCTTAAAAATATATATACATAAATGTATATATATAGACAGAATATATAGAAAACTATATAGAAAGAGTGTAAAGAAATGGTATTAAACCGTATATGAATAGTATATGGAGAGAATATATAGAAAACTTGTACAGAAATAGTATATAGTATATAGTATATAGTATATATATAGTAGTATATAGTATATACATATATGGAAGCAATGATTGGAAAAACCGAATGGAAGCAGTATACAAATATATATAAATATATCTATATAAATTGTGTAGCGAAAACGTATATATGTTCATGTATATATTATATGGAAAGAATCTATAAAAAAGTATATAGAAATATAATCAGAAAACAGTTTTGCATTAACATTCATTTTATATATACCCATAAATAATAAATGATGTGCTATGGCCATTGGATGCAATACCAGGATAACCCTGGGATCATGGCTCGGATCGAGGACTGTAAAATTCTCGACGATTTTACTGGCAGGAATAGTGGGTATATCTCAGACACTTTCCAGAATAATAGACAGCAAACCCGATGTGGTTTAGGCAGTCAGAGTTACGCAAAGAGCGAACGTATACGCAGGCTCAGTTGTGGTACGTCTAGTATACCTTGAAGTCAATAGGTAGATCGATACGCTTGCTTTCTTCAGATACCAAAGAACCTATTGCATTTCAGATCAGGGTCCACTTACAGGATCAAGTACTAGAGTGTGTCTGACCGGAGGTCAATCCTAGGATCATTCTAATGCTGAAATGCCTAAAGATATATTTTCCATTGGATATGTAGACGATATTACTATCACAAATATGTATGTATGTATGGTAGAAGCCCAAAAGCGACTTATCCAAGTTAGGATCCGCACGCAGCTGTCGCTTAACATAATTTCTGAGTTCAGTTGGCATCATATGTAGTGATTTCTTTTCCAAAAATAAGTTTGACCATAATTCAGTTCATTTAAGATTGCTATCATCATTGTCATTAGTATTATTATTGATATTATTATACTTTGCATTGCGTAAAGCTCTTGTCTGATAATTCATACAAGTGCTTCAGGTCGCCAATGCACTGAGCTCCATCATTATCATTATCATCGCCTCATCATTAGCAAGGTTATTATTCTACTAATTAAATAGATATATATGTAAATATTTCGCATAATTATTATTGTGATTCGAATAGAAGCTTTGCTATTAATTTAATAAAGTGCATCAAGTCGCCAATGCGCATGCCAATGCACTGCCTGCCATTGTCATTATCATTATCATTATCATTAGGCTCTGCATTATTGCGCTGCAGCTTGGGCCCCAGCGACTGTCGCAAGCGCTTCGCTTAATTATTTGAGCTGGAGCTCGGTTGCATGCCTCTAATTGGCTATTTAGTTGGCAGGCAGATAACGTCATCGGCCTCGTCTGGCCCTGGATGGCAGTCCTTTGCCGAGATCCGGAACACAAATGGCCCATTACAGTTGCCTCTGGCCGTGCATTGCGTTAATTTCAATTTATGTACATACGTCTCGATGCCATCTGAGCTGAATAGCGAGTTTTCCTCTCAGCTCTGCATGCAAAGAAGCTGGAAAACTTGTCGCCTTTAATTAAGAAGTGTCTCAAGTGTATGCATTGTACTTGAATATGTATGTATGTGCGTGTGTTGTATAAACAGCTAACATAATATTTCAATAGAGTCTCTCTCAGTCCGAATCGCACTCCATTCGAATGCGGTGTCATGTGATGAAACTTTAGCCCCAACTAGAAAGAACGGCTGTCAATGACGAAATACCCTCAAAGACACTTGATACATCATATATCATATATGATATATGATATTTGGAATAGCGTATACGATATATGTACATATACGACAGGCGGAAGATAAAGCTTTAACCTAAATTCTACAAGCATAATGAACTTTATGTGGGTTAAATTTGATTCAGAGATCTTCAAGAATACAAAAGTTATACAAGTTGTGTACTTTGAAGTGAGCTATGACGCGATCTTTCTTTAGACCCATGGTTCAAGGTTTATGGATATACCTATGATACCATCGACAAAAGAATTATACAGCTTCGATGTATAATAATAATAATAATCTTAATAAGTTAAAAGTCTAAATTTGTTCAATTTGAAATTGTAAATTGAAGAATCCCCAACAATACGTCTATCTAAGTGGAATATCAGTTAAACAAAATGTCCAAAACTCTTTCGACTCTTGATAGAAATACAATTTGCTTTCATTATACTCAAATAGGCAACTAAATTTAAAGTTTGCCCTAATTTTGTTGGGCCCAAATATCTAATTTGAATCCATAGAAGTATTTAAAGCAACGTTACCTATTGGCATTGTTATTAACTTTAGCTCTATAACCATATACATATGTAAGTAAAGCTGGAAAATGTGTACAGCTTCTATAGATAAGGACTCGTCTCATTATCCTTAGGTGAAGAGAGTATATTGCCTCCGTCAGTTCGTGCGCTCATGCATCTCTCCCTCTCTCTCTGTCGCTGTCTGCATTTTAGCTCAGTTTATAAAGAGCTAAGAAGCTATATCTTGCTGAAGTTCTATAGACTGAGCATGCTATGAAAAGCTAGTCGGTTCTTTAAATGCGTTTAACCTAAAAATAATCAAAATTTTATTTGATTTTCTGTTCACAACTTTTACAGATCAGAGATAAAGTCTCAACTCGAAATGAGTCGAAAGTTCCTTTAGAGTATCTTCCGTTAATATTATGTGATGCATAAGTTGAGAAGGCTTAAGCAAATTTGGATGGGCAGCATAATATATGATTCAAAGTAAGTTTTCGCTTATTACACTGCTATTCGAGTTATCTATATAAAGAATTTGATGTGCCCTATGCTGCGATAGAGATTTTCTGGTCTAGATGAGAATTTTGAGGGATTTTGGCAATGTTTAGCAATGATATTGTCCAGCTCTTGCTTCTTCGAAAATAAGACCATTTAGAGAATTCTACTGACAGTCTTTAGGTCTGTCTTTCCTATCCCCAATATATGTAGGTGCTCTTATAGGTTCTATCCTAGATACAGACAGATGGACTGGGCTAATGCAATGCAGCCAAAGATTATATATGTACATGTATATACTCGATGTGGTCTGCCACGCCTCTTTCTGCCTGCTGCCTACATTTCAAACATATCCATACAAAAAATCATTGAATTTTTGCTTCAATGACGCAAAAAATGTTCAGTTTTAATATAAAGTCTCAGTCTATATGCATATATACACATACACATACATACATGTACCTGTGAAATTTGCATTTTTATTAACTTGTGTCTAGCTCCCACTATAAAGTGACAGCAAAAAATAATCAAAGTATTAAGAGCGAATCAACAGCAAAATTTTCAATCAATTGGCATCTGGGCACGGTTTATCGCTTCGTAATTACTTAAATTAAAACTGACAGCTATTCGAGACAGTTGTTGTTGTTGTTGTTGTTGTTGTTGATATTGTTGTTATTGCTTTTGGCATTTGTCACTGCCCATACTACAGCCCTAGCACGACAGACGGCCCCCAGGCCGGTGTTGTCAATGACGCGTGCTGATGGCATTTACTCGTACTCGTACTCGAACTCGAACTCGTACTCGTTTTCAATGTTAAATGTTGGCTCCACTTACTGCCAAAGGGTGGACATTGGCGACACCGGATGGGGCGGGGCGGGGCGGCGGTCTCGGTCAGGCAGGAAAGAACAAAAAAAAAATTATAAAAAGGAAGTAAGAAGACTACAGACGAGCTCTACCGACTGAGGAATACTTACTACCTAGGCGCAAACGATACCAGATCCATTTACCACGCCTTGGATTGATATACATATCTATGTCTGTCAAACCCTACAACTCCGATTTCCCCTACGCCCTATGGGTGTAGATACATTCGCTTTATCTTTTTGGCTTGGTGTTATCCAGGCGAGTTTACATTGCATTTCTCAATTCTTCAACTACCAACTCAGAAAACTTTCTGAAATGCCCGAATATACATATATTTTCCTATTTGCCACGCTCCTAGTACGTGGATCGAGAAAATCTGGGCACTTTTTAATTTTCGGGTAGACACGACAATATGCTCTGAATTTCCTTACGGTCTCTAGCATTCAGACGGGCAGACGGATGGACAGCAGGACGGACTGTGCAAAAAGCCAATATACTCATTTCACTTTCGTGAGTGAGCATAAAAAGGGGGGGAAAAAAGAACGAAAAGAAAAGTGAAGCGAAACGCAAAGCAACAGAAATTATGCATGAAAGACGCACAAAAAGCGCCAGCAAACATACATGCACACATGCACACATGCATACACATGCACACATGCATACACATGCACACATGCACACATGCACACATGTCCAAATACACTGGCCTGAATGCAGATGCAGATGCACAGCTACACATACAACAACAGATGTCGAGGGTTGGTGTACTAAAGTGTGTGCGTGTGTGTGTGTGTGCGTGTATATACATATGTGTGTGTGTGTGTCTGTGTTTGCGTCTGTGTGTATAATTGCAATTGCAATGCAAATGCAGTCGAAAATGGAAAAAGCAACAATGGAAATGTTTACCACACGTATCGCGCCTCTATCTGCATTCATATCACTAACCAGGGCCCGCATAACTTCCAACAACAACAACAGCAACAGCAACAACAACCTATAATCAAAGACCAGAGTCAGGGACTCGGCACATTGCAATCAGTTGGTCAGTCGCTCTGTCAATTGTTACACCCTGTGATCAACAAATATACCAATGGGGTATGCTACATATGTATATAGATAGATACAAAAATTTTTATATACATTTATAGATTTAGACTCATATGTCTATATATCTGCATTTTGATTTGTGGTTTTGATGTTGACCTAAAAATGTTTTAGAAAGTTCATTGGAACTCTTCCATGTTCCATCCTTGGTAAAGCTGTTAAGTGTGAAGTTGGCAGCGACAAAATTCAATACGAAATTACTTTGTAAACGATCCGATATATGAAATCTATGGATGTACAGTTGTGTTTAAAAAAAATGTAGTGCTGCTCTACCTAGAATATATGCATACTATATTTGATTTATCATGCAAATAAAGCCTCTGTACTGTAAAAAACTTCAACCTAATCAAAAGGTTTATTATGATGAAGGCTCAAATAGAATCCAAGCAATAGAATTATGCCAAAAAATATCACTCCCAATAGTCATTGACAGCTACTATCTAAATATGATTTTTAAGAGTTCATTATTTCATGCTTATGTAGATGCAGAACTTAAAAAGCCTATGTACAAGCTTTTATAGCTCTTAAGAGATAAACAAATGAGATTTGATCTGATGAAAGTAGATGCAAAAGAAATATTCTTACTATAACTCATCCAGAGGATCTTTAGTATATTTAATCATATATATGTATGAATTCAAAGTGAACTAGTGAAATTTTTACAATATTTAAACTATATATCCATTTTCAAGCGAGTTAGAAAGACTTGAGCTGCCAAAGTGATGATATCTAATAGTAATATTAATAAATTCTAATATTTCCAGTCTCATATAACTCGCTTTAAAAATAACGAATCATAATTTCAGCTTACTTCCCATCAAATACAGGGTAACTTTCCATCAATCAAAGATCCGATATGATTTTTCACACTGTTCGCTTGCATAAAATCATCTAGTACGCCTATATATAATGCCTGTATATATGTATGTATATGCGATATGCATCCATTGAGTGTGAGCGTTGTATATGTATGTAGGCATGTATGTGTGTGTATATAGCACGCATCTAGGCTTTTGAAACTGAAGCTGATCGCATTATGGGCAAACAAGTGGGAACGATGACCGCTCAAGTTCAATGCAATGCGGAGACATCTAGCTATTCTAGCTATTCGCATACCTTTCAATTGGTTGACACTAATTTGAGATTGCATAAATATGATATACGATCATAACATAAACCTATAGTGCCTGGGATTCTAGCAATGAATACCCATGGAATATCAATTTCTAGAGCTTCGTAGCAACAAAATATTTGATTGCAGTCGATAAATATATTATAAATCGAGGCCAAGAATACTTTTTGTATATATTTTGTTTATAATGGATCTCTTATGGGCCTACTCCCATGACTCTAGAGCTAGATTCTCCATGATATTGAGATATTTGTTGATAAGAAAGGCTATTATATTTTAGGTCTATATATAGAGTATATAGAGGGCAGTCCACAGACTCTACTCGTGAGAAATCTAGACCTGTTTGTTGATTTTGACGAGGGTCTTAGCCGAAGTGCAATATTAAGATCAAGGGAATGAAATATATCGAAATGTTAAGTGGACTGTTAATGGGTGAATTCTTTGAGCCTTGACAGGTATACTCAAGTTCGTCAACTTTGCTTTAATATATTATTGAAAATGTGACCCTAGATAATCTGTTTTAGTAAATCTATAGAGGAACTCCACCAAAGCGAAATGCCAACTGCAGCATGTAGAAGTGTTCTAAATCGAGATGTATTTAGTATTGATACATCTGCGAAACTTCAAGTATACAGCTGTAATACCACTTGACATATTTCAGTTAATGGGGTATTGGGATTAAACGGGCAGCTCTTTATCAGTTACAACAAATAACGTACTCTCGATAAGCTGGCCGCTCGCTCAGTGAGCTTATCCAAATCTTAAGGTTATGAAGATAGATAGATATGTATTATTATAATATGTACCTATGTACCTATATAAATTCATTTGTATATCTTGCTGATAAGCTTCAGACTTCAAAGTTAAGATATAAATTTATATATATACAATTTGTAATTGTACTCTCTAGCTTCAGTAGAATGTATAGATCCATATCGACAATACTTTTATAGGATCAGAGACTGTATGCTCTTTTCACTCTGTAAATGAATGTACATGATTGTACAAATGTTCAATTTCAGGAATCGATGCATGCTGAAATCTCCGTTCATTGGAAGGTATTTCAAGCAAAGAATATTTCCAAGAAGTTTTTTCGACTACTAAATTCGTCAGCTTGGGAGATTTGTTTTGTTTGATTTGGAAATACTTTGCGTACGTCAATCAATCAATTAACAACAGACTGAAAGCATCTAAGCGAAAGGCTTTAAAATAAGTTCTTTAGATGTTCGTTTTCTGTAATCTTAGGTCAAAGATTGTCTTCGACTTTGAGAGTTTCCTAGTTGATAATACTAAAGCGAAATATAGAGAGGTTTAGATAGATATAAAGTAGAATCCGTTAAGAGCAATGCTCAAGGGATCGTCTTTACATGCAGAAGATCCTATAATCATATAAATTTACTCATGTTAGTTTATCTAGGGACCAGAATTTTCGTCGCTATAGGCATACGGATTACAGTCGGATTCATATTTTAAGTTTTCTCTTTTGATAATTTAATTTATTGAATAAGGATTAGATATTGGCAATGGATCTACCAGAAGCGTATATAACATAGTTAAAGAACTTCATCTTCCCTCTCCTCATTCATATTACCTACTCTACTCGCACATTCTTCAATCTAAAGGTAATTATTTCTTAAGTTTCATTTTTTTGAGGGATGGGGAGGCTACGACATCCATTTGTGTAAGGCAAGCGCTACACGTGAACGATATGCATAATGCTCCAAACATGTAAATTATATGTATGTATGTGTGTACGTGTGTACCTATGTCTAGCTGAACATCTCTTTGGTAAGAGTGGAGCGAGTGCTGCGCTTGGCATTTACTGGAGTTACTTCAACCCAATCGCTTGGGTCCAACCCTTGCGAGGGTCACATGGCGTATGAGTAACAAGGCCCTGCCAAATAAAACCTCACAAATGCAGTGCAAATTGCAGCAACCACAACAACAGCAACAGAAGCTACAACAACAACAACAACAACAACAACAGCCACAAGAGCAACAAACAAGTGCAAAGTCACGTCAAGTGCTTCAGCTGCTGCCATTCCATGGAATTTTAATTAAAAAACTTAAACAGCTAACGAAAAGCAAGTAAGACACTGCCGCAGTCGCGCACGTTCCACGACTAGCAGATACCCTGGAAAGCTAATTCTGTCTATATATGTATGTATCTATGATAACTCTCTACTACAGCCTGGAATTAGTTTTGGCATTTCATTCAAGAAAGCTGAGATAGAGAGCATGGAAACCAAAGATCAAATGGAATAAGTTAGACGACAAAAATAACGGAAATGTCGTTTACTTATTCCGTTATATAACATATCAAGTTTTAGTGACTGCTGAGATCATGCTTAAGAATATGGTTAACACACTCAAATGTCATAGAATAGGCATGAAATTCATTCTCTTTGCAACGTATTCCTCAACGGTTCCAGTATGCCCCATGAAATTCTTGTATTAATGAGTTTAGGGTATAACAAGCGTGAAATTTGTGTGCAAGCAAGCAGAGATTAAATACTCTTGACTAAACTGTTATTTGAATGTCAAAATATGTTAGTTGATTGATAGATTGGCTGACTGATTGATTGAATGACATGCATATTGCATACGAGAGGAAGAACTCTATTCGAAACTCTGAACAAATTTGTGAACAACAAGAGAGCGATAAGAGTTTTGTTTTGATATAGTTTTATAGCTTCAAGTCTAAAACCTAGAGTATTTTGGCTTTCAGTAATATTCAGCATGCGCTCTGCCTGGAAAGATCTCTGCTTGAAATCGTTGTCCAATAGAAGGCTTGAGAGTGTATAAGAATTGAAGGCGTGGCCAATGAAAAACATAAAAGAAAACTGCAAAAACTGTTCAGGTGAAATCTTCTTTTTTTTTTTTTGACTAATTAGTTATTGAATAAATAAATATATATGCCTTTCTTGGAAGCTAGGCAAAAGAGTTAAAACCCTTCACCTGCAAGTCTTGCATTAGCTTCAATTCTAAGGCTCCTTTGATGATAGATTCATAAATTATAATCCGAAAATACTTTATATCTGGTATATCTAGTGTTATGAATGAGCATTCTGAAGTGGATATGAAAAAAATCTTAATCATATTCAAGAGAGAGTTAATAGATCTCTATATTGGCTTCTGTAAGATATTCACATTATATACATACATACATATATTCAAATATTCACATTAAAGACTTATTTTTCTGATTTGTCACGACTCTTAAGGTCTATGGCTCTGTAATTTATAGTCAAGTCCTTCAAATTTGTATAACACTCTATACGTATTTGATTTTGAATCTCAGAAGTAATATAAATAACATGAACATGAATTTAAGTACGTAATATCCTTTAAATTTAAGAAAACAGAATTTGATCTTGAATAGAAAGCTTTTGCATTGAGATATACATATATACATATATAAGATATTATGCAATAATGTTCATCTGGCGCGATGGAATTGTGTTACCAAAACTGAAGTTTTCTGAAGGAAAGGTGAAGCCTGAAAGACCAGGTGAGCTCAACGACAGCTATATTAATGCGGTGCAGGTGGGGGAGCTAAAGGAAATCTGAGCAAATCGAATCTTTTAAAAGTCATTCCGTAATTGTCGAATGGAATTGAGCATTACCTTGTAATTGGCTCAGATCTAAGTTTTTTAATAAAATATGGAACGCATATGATTTCAGGTACAGACTGTGTGTGGTGTGCGCTTAGCTGTGGTCTGACAGGCTCCGAGATACCTTGTAACCAGAAATGTCATGACGCACATCCTATTCAGGCATAGCTCGAGCTGTCCTTTACAACATCCTACACACTCACACGAGTGAGCAGTCACACAAGCACACACGCACACACACACACATACATGCATATAAGCACCCACACAAGCACGCACAGTGCAAACTGCGTAATTTATTTTTGTGGCTGCTTCTGTTCCCTCCCGCCAGCTTCTTTTCCATTGCCTTTACTCTCCTTTTGGGAAATGGGAAAATGTGTTATTGAATAACTTCGGTGTTTACTGTTCGATATCAACGAGAAATTCCACGTCAATAATATAAAATGGAATGTGAATAAATACCAAGCCGAAAGGCTGAATCTTTAATAATGAATACTTCGATTCATTCGCTGGAAATCAAAAGCTGAGAACAGGTTAAAGAGCTACAATCCAAAAATCGGTTCGCTTAAGAACACACGAAGGATTTTGAAATAAACTAACAATATGTAACAAAAATTCAAACAAATATTATTTTCCAATTTGCCACGTCCCAGGAGATATATTGGGATATATAATGGATAGAAAAGCATACAGAACGTATATTGCTTACGTTCTCAAGATAAATCCAGATATAAATATATATATATGTAGCTGTACTAGTCTTGCATATACATATGTATGTACATACTTAACTTATAAGTTAAATATCAAATTACAGCTGGGATCTACCAAAATTTAGTTAAATTACTGAAGATATCTCCAGCTATTTATCATAATATCAGATTTGATCTATTATCTTGAGCTAAATTGGATCATTGAAATAATATGTTAATCCTTTGTTTAACTTCTCGAGCTGCTAAGCGAATCTAGAAGAGATTTGTTAGATTTTTACCGATATCTTGACGTTTATTGATTTGGCGCTGGCAATGAGCAGAAAGTCCTCGATGGTGCCCGAACAGGTGGGCACTTAGCTCATTATGTCTCATTTAATAGTTACGTGTAGAATTTTGAAGTAGATGCCTTGCACAAATTGCTCTGCAATCGCAGTGCAGCATATAGAACTCTGGGATTGGATGGCTGGGGTGGATGGGGTGGGCCTGCGACTTGCAGTTCCGGCTCTCAGCGCTGGCCAAGCTCGGGTCCGTGTCTGGGTCTGGGTGCGGGTGCGGGTACGGGTGCGGGTGCGGGTGCGTGTCCGAGTCCAGGTGCCTGGACATTTTTATAAATAGTTAAGCGCACGCGAGCTGCGCGCGAACCCCGAGCGAAAGTAGCGAAAGGAAATCCCCAGGACAATGCAGCCAAACGAAGCGGCTTAGTGTTTGTGTGTGCGTGTATGTGTGTGGGTGAGCGCAGCGCCGTCGGCGTCGTTGCTTGCGTCATGTCTGCCGAGGCGTCGCACCGTTGACAATTTGCTGCTTTCATTGCACAATTTAACATTTGTTGTTGTTGCTGTTGTCGTTGTTGTTGTGTTTTTATTGCCATTCCTCATCCCCCTCCCCATCCTCTCTCCCTCCCTCTCAGACTACCATTATTTCTCTCTGTGCATGGCTTGCTTGCTCACTCACTCGTGCGCTTGGAGAGCGCATGTTGCGGCAACAAATTGTTGCACAGTCAGCAACGACGCCAACGCAGGCGCTGACGTTGACGCTGACGTTGACGCTGACGTTTCGCTGTTTTCATTCACATTTCGTATCGCGGCAAATACGTGGCGTTCTCTCGCTGGCCTCACTCCCTCTCTGTCGTTTGCTTTCGCTCTCTCTTTCTCTGTATCCCCCTCTATCTCTCTCTCTCTCTCTCTCTCTCTCTCTGTCTCTCTCTTTCAGCCTACTCCACATCTTTGCCGTCGTTCACATTCTGTGCCCTCTGTTGCGTACGCACGTTGCACATTGTTGTTATTGTTGCCGATTCAGCTGTCTGTGTGTGCATGTGTGTGTGTGTGTGCTATTTGTCGTCTTCTTGAAGCTATTTTCCGGTTTTACAGTTCTCTTTTTGCGTTGCTTTTATTATGGCTCTCCCACTTGTCGCACGCCCCGCTTGTCATATCAATGTCATTACAGTTTCGATGGCGACATTCGCTTCAGTTTTCCCGTTCGTCCTGACCGGCAGCCATGACTTGCACTCTGCGCACCTGCGCCGTGTTTTTGCGACGCATTTTCTTAGCTACTGCTTCACACTGTCATTCGCCAGCCGAAAAAGCGCTCTCCATCCATCCACTTGGCTCGCTCTCGATAGACGCACGTTTGTTATTGTTTTCGTACCATGCTCCTTACTCACCCGGTTTTTCGACAGGCTCACGCTCTCTTGCTCTCGCTCTTCGTTTGGCTCTTCCTACCCGACGCTCTCTGAGTGTCAATAATAAACCGTTTCCTCTCGCCTTCTGCTGACTTTTTGTGTTTATGTTTGTTGTTGATTGCCTCACAATAAACTCCACTCGGGCTTTTACATATGTAGTATGTATACATGCATGTGTGTGTGTGTAAAGCGCTCTCTGCAACGCTGCATCTACTGCTGTCGCGACGCGTCGCTGCTGCTGCTGCTGGCGCTGCCTCTGTTGCTCCTTCTGCTGCTGCTCAAGCTTTGACGCTTGATATCTGATAATTGCGCATTGCTTTTGCCTTTGCCTTTACGTTCGCTTTTGCTCCTGCTTTTAAATTTGCCATTGCCGTTGCCTTTGCTTTCTTTTGCTTGTGCTTCCGCTTGTCCTTCTGGGTTTCTCATCGACACGTTGAACTTTTAGCAATTTGCCAAAAATTTGTCTCGCATCTATGGCTTCATTTTCCGCAGAAGCCGCAGACGAATTTATTGAGTAGGAAGAAATACACGGCACAGATTTATATACATACATATTAATATTACGTATGGCAAGCACTTTATTTTAAAATCGATATTTATCGATATTTATCTATAGATGTATCATCTATATCGTATCCATGAGAACTGTGCATGTGAAAGTCTGACCTCTACCAATCGTCATCCTAACAGCCCTTTGCTCAGTCTTAATCTTGGTGTAATCCTGGACTGAAATCTTATATTTTGTAGACATGTCCCATTGGAAAAGCCTGGCTAAAATGTATTGGTTAGCATCGAACCGCCTTTGAGCAACGAGATCTAGACGCTTCAACTGGACCGTGTCTTAACTTAAAAATAAACAAATATCGCCTAGAGCTTTACTTTAAGTACAGCTTATTCGTCATACTTTTAATCAAACTAATTTCCATTTCGACTAAGTTGTCTATAAGTGAGTATGCAGCACGCAAAAACAGTTATCAGTTTAGAATATCAAATGTCAATCAATGGGCAGCACTACAGATGGTAATCAATGGCTGCAGAGCTACGCAACGTGGAGTCTATTTTCAATTTGCCACAGCTTCCGCTACTAATCTGGGGGATTTTCATTTTGGCCACGAGCAGTGTCCTTCCTGATGAGCACGTGATGAGAAAGGGATCAAGTTAAGGTTCACATGAATTGCATAGGGTTGCCAATTTGGTTGTTGTCGTTGTTGTTTCCTATGTTGCTGTTATTGTTCTGGTGTTCAAGTGTTGCTCCTGTTGTTGTTGTTGTAGTTGTATAACATGCTATTGCTGTCTCTTTTGCTGTTATGTTTCTTGTCTTTGTTATTGTTGTTCTTCTACATAGTTCTTGTTGTTGCTGATGTCCGAAACACCTGTTGGTGCTACTGTCTGACATTTTGTTACTATGGTTGTTATAATAGTTGTAGTTGTTGTTTGACATGTTTATAGTTGTCAAACATGTTGTCGTGGTCGCTGGTGGTGTTGTTGTTGTTGTTGTTTAGACGTTGTGGTAGATGCAGAATCCTTAAAGTGGTATATTCTAATTCGTCGTGCTCTCGACTTATCCGAATCGATCCCCAGGGTTCCTTGATCTGGCTCACTTTATTCACTGTGATGAGCTTATTAAACGGGTGTACGATATTCACCAATGAATATGGAACAATTGGGTAAACAGACCTCAATAACAAAAAAATATATAAATAGATTTCATTTCATTTTGCTTTTTGAGCTACTCCATGGCTCCTGACTCGACTCAAGTTCCGTATGCTTCTGTTGTCCACACCTCGTTCACCCTACATAAGCAGATCCTCGCTGGGAACAAGAAGAAGAGGCGAGAAAAGTCAAAAATAATCCTCTTTTTATCAAGTATTTCGGACAACTATGTCATTTCGTTCAGGAAATCAATCGTTAGTCTTCTTCATACTTCTATCTACATACGGAAGATTATCTTAGTCATCATTTCAACTACATGTCCTATGTACAGTAAAAAACCCTTCACGTCAATGCAACAAAATATGTATATAATTTAAAGTAGATAAAAAAAAATTAACAATCGTCAAACAATTAATCAACGAATCCAAATGTAAATCCATTCACAGCATTCAAATGGTAGTAGCCAACGGTCGGTGTTATCGGTCATAATAATGGGTCAATCTCCGCCCTAGGACAAGAGGAAAAGAGACTGGCCACAGACGCACTTCCTGATCTTGCGCTCCAGACTCTTGAGCTGTGACAGCAGGTTGATGCAGAGCTGTCCTCTGGGCGGGCAGCCCAGGCAGGGCCGACCGCCGGGTCCGCATGGCCTGCATGGCCACCATGGCTTAGGATGGCATGGCTTCCTTGTGGTTGTTCTCCTTGTTGTGGTTGTTGTTGTTGTTGGTGTTGTAGTAGTCGTTGTTGTTGTCGTAGTAGTCGTTGTCGTAGTAGTCGTTGTCGTAGTTGTTGTTGTTGTCGTAGTAGTTGTAGTAGTCGTTGTTGTTGTTGTCGTAGTAGTTGTTGTAGTAGTCGTTGTTGTTGTTGTCGTAGTAGTTGTAGTAGTCGTCGTTGTCGTTGTTGTAGTGGTAGTGGTAGTAGTTGTTGTTGTAGTAGTTGTCGTTGTCGTTGTTGTAGTTGTAGTTGTTGTTGTAGTTGTTGTTGTTGTTGTTGTGGTAGTAGTAGTCGTTGTTGTTGTTGTTGTTGTGGTAGTTGTCGTCGTTGTCGTGGTTGTTGTTGTGGTAGTTGTTGTTGTTGTCGTTGTTGGACACGTCGTTGTTGTTGTTGTCGTCGTTGGGCACGTGGGTGTTGTTGTTGTGCACGGTGGAGTTGTTGTGCACGGTGGAGTTGTTGTCGGTTTTGTTCTCCTTGTCGTGCACGTTGTAGTTGTTGGTGGCTTGGTAGTTAAGGGGCAGCCGCAGCTAGCTGAGCTCAAACTAGCACAGCAGAGCACCACAAGGCACGCTGAAGGGAAAAAAAAATTAAAAATAAAAAAAAATCAATCCCAATCCTTAATGGTTATATGATACGAATTTACCAATCAGAGAGGCAAGAACGAAATTCATATCGAAGTATTGCTTAGACAGCCTTCACACCGAACAGAAGTGAAAGCGGATACTGATGCCTTTACCGAGCCGAACCTCCCATTTTATAGGGTTCGTCCGGCTGCCGTTGCATTTTAATTTTAGCACAGAACAATTGCGCAAATACACGCAACTAAATTCATCCGCAAATATTTGCAAAGCCAGTTTCTGGCAAGCTGCACGTTAAATATAGAAAGCCGAATTCACAATTTTTCGAATATCCCATGCCGACTAAGTCAAACTGATATAATTAAAAACTAATGGCGAAAAAGAAAACAAACTGATTTAAATAATAATATAAAACCGATTGTAAGAATATCATCGATGAGGGAACGATTGTCGATCGCACTTTACGGACTTAGCCCATCGTCCGTAGGCCCTTAAGGCTGTCAGTCCTTGCAAACGCAATTTCTAAGGGATTTTCCATACTTCTATTACTTCCATTAAAAATACTCCAATTCATTCATATATCAAATATTATCTTGCATACATCATATTTTAGTTATTTGAAAATTTTCCTCATGAATTCCCATCAAAAAAAGACTATTTTATATACTTTATATTATATATTTTATACGAAAGACTATTACTTAATGTTTTTACACATAGAAACCTGGGATCGTGTAGATCATTTACGTCTTCAAATAGATTTGTAAATATCGAACATTCAACAGCATACGTTTGCAAAAATACCAGAGACATCTATTACGCCCATCCCAGGCTTTACAATTAATAAATCTTATTTTTTGAATACATATTGAATACTAAACATTTTTAAAATAATATTTACAGCATGTCTAAGATATTTTTCTCTTTAGTATATTTAGAAAATATATTTAAAGAAAAAAAAAAAAAAAAAAAAAAACAACTTTAATAAATGGACTTTTGTAATCAAACTTTCAGTATGTGATAATAGCCTATATACATATACATATATGTACATACATATGTGATGAAATCCAAAATATACCAATAATCAATATTGTATAAACCACACAAGAATAAACAAAAAATGGCAAAGTTTAGTTGATAATATTAGAAAGAATATAACAAAAAATGATACTCAAAATCTACGCCCTCATACCTACGATTAATTATTATATTATTATTAGTACTCATTTTGAGAGGTTTCGGAGTATTTAAAGTGTATCCTCTTAATTTGTACCGCCTGATCTTCACTGTCATAAAAATAACGTAATCCGTTCAAATTTGATCTGCCTTAATATATTTTTATATTCTTAGAGCTATTGTCCTAGTTCATTATTTCTAGTACTGTGCATGATATTCCGTTCTCTTCTCTGTATAGATAATCATTAGACAGATCTATCACTCTTATAAGTGATAATGAAGTTTCTTTCATCAGAATTCGTAATATTGTAGAAAATATATATTTGTTCTATCTCTGATAGTCTATAGAATAATATGTCCGGTCCAGTTAGTGTGAAATCAAACTAAGCTGTAATCTTGGATTTCTCCTTCAACATTATTATACATCCCCTGTGGCATACACCAAATTTGATAGCTCTGATTGCCAAGTTGAGTGAAATAAATATTCACAAATACATATGTACATATATGTACATATGTGTGGCTTTGGGTGTGTGGCATATCGCAAAAATCTATTCAAAATTTACAATTTACTTATTATTATGGCCTTATGAATAATTTTAGTTATTCAAATTCAGTAATTAATACAAAAGGAAATTTAGGGCATAAGCATTTCTCTATCTCTATCAAATAGAATATTTTTAGATACATTTTTCGTTTATTAAAAATCATTTCCCAACATAGGGTTGATATCTTTAAAGAATAATACCAGAGCAACAAAATAAAATCTGAATGACTTTCAAAGATTTCTGTCCTATAAATATTCTATACCATGTTTCCTCCTCATCCCTAATGGATTACAATAGTTTTCAAGGATGAGACCTACTAGTTGTTGTTTGAACTTGCATTTGCTGGTATTGTAAACCTTCTTCCAATAGATATATGTACATGTACATATGTATGTAGCATTATATATAATTATTTTCTATTTTTCTATAAATATGAATAACTGCAGTGTTAAACGAATTTTCATCAATGTTTATCGAAGGAATGGAAGACCAATCCGTATCATATTGTCTTTCCATCTGACACTACCTGAAGTAGTCGTCCATCAATTGATTTTAGTGCTAGACCGATAGACTTAGTCATCAGTCCATCAATATAACAAAAGTAATTGTGTCTAAGTGTTGGATAGGAATTCAAAAGGACAATTGATAGACTTGGGATATATCGATAATATGTCAATCTATAATTAACAAGAAATGAAATACAACAATGTCAAATATTGTAAACAAAACATATATTTTATTAAATTCAAAATTCAAACAAAATGGAAAAATAGTCAACAAATGTCAATGATAATAGCTAAAGGGGGAAAGGTATCTTGCTTTGTCATTACGATAAGGATCTCTTGTCCAAGTCATCTAGTCACAACGGTGGCTGCAGACGCAACTCTTTAACGTGTACTCCAGCTCTCTGATTTGGGCCAGAAGCTCGGAGCATAGCCATTGCTTGGGCGGGCATCCGAGGCAGGGCACGCCGCCTGGTCCACAGGGACGGCACGGATTCCAGGGCCAATGTGGCTTTGTGGGGCGTTCTGTTGTTGTTGTTGTTGTGGTTGTTGTCGTTGTTGTTGTTGTTGTCGTTGTTGTCGTTGTTGTCGTTGGTGTTGTTGTTGTTGTTGTTGTTGTCGTTGTTGTTGTTGTCGTTGTTGTCGTTGTCGTTGTCGTTGTTGTCGTTGTTGTCGTTGTTGTTGTCGTTGTCGTTGTTGTCGTTGTTGTCGTTGTTGTCGTTGTTGTCGTTGTTGTCGTTGTTGTCGTTGTTGTTGTCGTTGTTGTTGTCGTGGTTGTTGTCGTGGTTGTTGTTGTTGTTGTTGTTGTGGTTGGTGTTGTCGTTGGTGTTGTTGTTGTCGTTGTTGTTGTGGTCGTTGTTGTTGTGGTCGTTGTTGTTGGTGTTGTTGTTGTTGTTGTGGTCGTTGGTGTCGTTGTTGTTGTTGTGGTCGTTGTTGTTGTCGTTGGGGTTGTTGTTGATCGTGTGGTTTTCGTTCGACACATTGTTGTGGTCGTTGTCGTTCTTGGTCTACATGTTGTCGTCTTCTTCGTCCTTTTTGTTGTCGTCCTCTTAGGTTTACATGTTGTCGTCCTTGGTTTACATGTTGTCGTCTTCTTCGTCTTTCTTGTTGTCGTCCTCTTAGGTTTACATGTTGTCGTCTTCTTCGTCCTTCTTGTTGTCGTCCTCTTAGGTTTACATATTGTCGTCTTCTTCGTCCTGCACGTTGTCGTCCTCTTAGGTTTACATGTTGTCGTCTTTTTCGTCCTTCTTGTTGTCGTCCTCTTAGGTTTACATATTGTCGTCTTCTTCGTCCTGCACGTTGTCGTCCTCTTAGGTTTACATGTTGTCGTCTTTTTCGTCCTGCATGTTGTCTTCTTTGGCTTTCTTTTCGTTACCTTGATTGGCCTTCGTGTCGTGGGCTTCTTTGGCTTTCTTTTCGTTACCTTGATTGGCCTTCGTGTCGTGGGCTTCTTTGGCTTTTTTTTCGTTACCTTGATTGGCCTTCGTGTCGCGGGCTTCCTTGTTTTTATCGCTGGTTTCTTGGCGCCACGACTTGCAACGACTGGTGGGCGGGGGGGAGCCGCAATGGGCCGGCCTGCATCCTTCCCTGGAGGTGGCTTCTTGGCCAGAGGCGGTTTCTTAGTAGCTGCCTCACGTTGGAGCTCGGCTGACGAGAGATCCACAATGCAGAGAAGCACCGCGATCGCTGAGGGAGTTGAGTGTTTAGCAATTAGCGGATCTTGGGATCTTGGCTATATATGTATATGAGATTACCTATAAGACAACCCACTAATAGTTTCATGGTTGCCTCTACCCCTTCACTGGGCGCGAAAACAAAAACTGCTTTTCGCAGGGGCCCACTTGCATGTTATATAGGGCCCGACGCACTAAAGAGGTTGTGCACGCGCGCAAACAACCCCAACTGAGCAAATAAATAATATTATAAATAAAAGTATATTGTAACTTAATTTTTAAGTAAATTGAACGCAGTCAAGTTCACCTATTGGTTAAATATAGTCCGTGCTCAAGAATTCCTTATGTCAATATCAATATCGGTATCTCATATATCATTAAGATCCTCACCTCAGGCAGACATATGTACATACCTAGATAATGGCGGTAGATCGATTCTATCCTTATTATCTAGATATTTATAAGGAAGGTCTTAGGAGTTCTTGCATCTTTATAGGGTTGTATACATATACATAGCATATGCATCAGATACAGGACAAATACATATACATACTATACAATACATACATATACATAACATAACATATACAGAACAGAGACAAGACATATACAGATAATACAATACAACATAACATATACATATACATATACAGATACATATACATAGACAGATACATACATAACAGATACAGAGACAATAAGAGACAGAGAATATGACAGATACAGAGACAATACAAGACAATACAGAGACATAGACATAACATAGACAGCAGAACAGAACAGTATACAGAGACATAGATACAAGTACAGAGACAGATGACAGATACATAGACTAGACATGACATATACATAGACAAGACATAGACATAACATGAGATACATATCAATACAGATATTACAGGATACATAGACGATACATAACATAGACATATACATATATATATATATATATACATATACATATACATATACATATACATATACATATACATATACATATACATATACATATACATATACATATACATATACATATACATATACATATACATATACATATACATATACATATACATATACATATACATATACATATACATATACATATACATATACATATATGGAGGTAGTTATCCAATAGCTCCTTATAGGGTATGTATTCGTATATAAATTACCGTCTCTTTTTGGGATATCTAGAGTGCGAGCAGTTATCAGTTAAGATTTTAGCCAGTTTTCGTTGCATTCTATTGAGGCTGGCCTCATATTCCTGTTTTGGTTGGCACGTCAACAACTTGTTTCGCCAGTTGGATGTACAAGCACACACATATGCATATAACTTGGATGTGTATGCATGCATATGTACATATGTAAAATAATTACATACATACATACATACACATGTACATATATGCATATTTACAGATATTTTGTGTACGTACTCTAACAAAGAAACTAAAAACTAATAACTACGCATTTCAAATAACACATTCTGACCCACATACATACATATACATATGTACATATACACACATACACACACCTACATACATACATAGCAATAACCATAGTATGTATGTGCACGTAACCATTTGTATGGGTAAATGCGCATCACGGAATGTATCAACAATATCTGTAAGATGTTTAGAAGAAGCGCAACAAAAGAGGGCAAAGATGAAACACAAAAAAGTACAATGAACCTTCTTCAAACTTCACTGTCTTGGGAGCGACGCTGGCAGCGAACGCAACGCACAGCGGCTATGCTATAAGCTGCCCCCTCATAAAGTATGTATGTACATACATACATACATACCTATATACATATATACGAAATTGTACATATACAGAAAAACGCACAACAAAGTAAAATGCAAGAGGAATTGTAAAAACAAACAATTTGCTGTTGCTGCTGCTGCTGCTGTCGCTGTTGTTTGGGGCTGTAAGTTTGCTGCCGCTCTCGCAGAGCGCTGCAGCTATTACATACGACGCGCTGCGACGCTGGCAGCGTGCCGCTATGACGAGACCATGCATATCAAAACAAGTTCCGTTCCACACAAATGCCAGCACGTTTCGAAATTGCCGACGACGACGACGACAACGACGCATCAAAACAATAACAAAAGCCCGGCCAACAAAACATTTTGGAAAACGAAACAGTGCATAAAAAGCGGCTGCAGCGCGCCAGCAGCAGCAACAATAACAACAAAACACAATAGCTTACAACTGTTGACGCTCCGAGCGCAGCATAAAGAAGCTGCTGCTGCCGCTGCCGCTGTCGCAGTCGCAGTCGCAGTTGATATTGGCTTTGCAGACGTAGCGGCTCAGCATAAACATTGCATCTTAGGGTGGCTCAAAAACTATTCTTAAATTTTTGAATACTTACATATATTTCACTACAAATTAAAATTATTTATGGTAAATTGAGGCAATACATGCATGTAAAAAACTATATGTGTATGTATACAATATTTGTATTTTCTTACAAAATATATGTAATGAGTGTTTTTTATTTCATATAGGCAAGTATAGGGGCATTAAAACAAGGCACAGTGCCGTACAAGTGCCGTAATTGTAACCCAATTCCCTATTAGCAAACGCAACAACAACCGCTAAGTGCCTACCGACTTGGTATTATCAGTTCGCTTTAAAGTTCATTACAAAATAAACTATACTCTCATATTTCGAGCACATTTGGCCTAATACCCCGCTGCGGTGCCACCCTAATGTTGCTGCTCCGCTATTTACAAATACATAGTTCTGACGTCGCTGCCGCTGTCGCTGCTTCTGCCACGGCCACTGCCGCTGTTGTTGTTGTTATTTCTTCTTCCTGTTTCTCGCTCACACAAACACAAACAAAACACACACATTTTAACGGCACCACGTCACGTGCGCTCGCGCTTACACTCTTCGCTCTCGCTCTCTGTGGCTGCACTGTGCGTTTGCCTTTGTTGTTTTTGCGAATGCTTCGGCTTCTGCTGCTGCTGTTGGCGCAACGCTTGCGACTGCGACTGCGGCAGCCGTGCCAAAGTAAAAGCCAGCGACTATGCTAGCATTTAGTTTGCTTTTGCTTGTGTCATTGCAGTGTGTGCGGGTAGGAGCTGAAGCTGAATAACAGAGCGAGCGATCAAAAATAATTCAAATTACAAAACAACACACTAAATCAGCAACTAGCTCAAAGAACCTTTGTTAATTTTTGCAAATTTATCGCATATTTTTTTCAAGTGTATCTATAAGATAGTTTCAACTGTGCAAGTGTTTGTGTATGTGTAAAAGAAAACAACAATAACAACACAAACAAAAAATTGTTCGTAACATCATTGGTAAATGCAAAACAACAAATACATACATATTTACGCACATATATATGTACATGCATACATCCGTGCATATTCGACATTCATATATATATATATGTATATTTAAAACTGTGTACATCACTGTATACATGTGTATATTCCTACACATATAGTACGTGTTTGTGTTTGTGTGTGTGTCAGTGTAAAAGTAATTTCGGTTCAAAGTGCAGGGCACAGCGATGTCGATTTTGGCTGCTGCTGCGGACCAGTTCGTCAGCTTTTGGCTTTGTTTTTAGCATGTGCCCTTTTCAGTGCGCAATACATGCAAACGTGCCTACAGCATACATATGTATATACACATGCATATGTATCAGTGTGTGTGTGTTTAGTTAGTTTACTTGACGGGGTGGGGCGGGGCGCTACCAGCATGCACAACAGACACATTTTGTACATCGCGCGTGTGCTTTTCTCATACCTTCATACATACATACAAATTTGCGCTTCACCCTAAACATACATACACACTAAAACACACACTACACACTAAAACACACATACAAACTCATACAACATGCACGCGCATACACACATATAGAATAAGAAAAAAAAACAGTACAAGCACGCGCAAGCTCCACGAAACGCTCTTCTCTCGCTCTCCACACCGTTTTGCTCTCTTAGTAATCTCTCTCTTCTCTCTCGCTGTGTTTCTCTCACTAGCTGGCGCTGTTGGCAGTTTGTCAAAGCTAGCGTTGCCGCCTGTCGTTTTCATTATACGTTGTTTAGCCGTGCCGTGCGGGTCGTCGTCGCAGCAAGCAGCAGACGACGTCAGTCCGTTGCGTCAGTAATAACAATCTACTATTTTTTTCGAATTCCAATTTGGCAACAAATAGGATTTTTTAAAATAAATATAATAATAATAACGTAGGTGCATTAAATACAAAATACAAAATCCTAATTTAAATATACGTATATTAAGTGTATATAAAAACTTAGAAATGAAAATAAAGTAAAAAGCCAAACAGAGAGATTTTCGAATTCGTGGTTTAGCTTTTTCGCTGTTCTCGTGTGTGTGAGTGTGCATGTGTGCGTAAGCTTTTTTCTCGTGCCCATACCACAAAGCGCGTGCCTTGGCTCATGCAGCTGTCGTCTTTGTCGCAGTATGTGCGTGTGTGTGTACTATATTGTTTTTAATAAATTGTATAAGCATGACAAAACGCAATGGTGTAAAATAGACATACATACGTATGTATGTATATAACGGCAACAAATTTAGCAAAGCAGCGCTGCCAACGTCGGCACATTTCTGACTTTGACTTCAACTAGTTCTCTTTCAATTGCTCTCTCTCTCTCTCTCTCTCACTGCAATGTCCTTTATCCGACTCCCACACCCACACACACTTACGCAAACGTCGCTCTCGCGCTTTACTCTCTCGGTCGCTAGACAATCGCTTTGTTATTTTTATATGCAGTAGCAGCAGCAGCAGCAGCAGCACCGACAGCAACAACATCAACTGCAAAAGCAGCTCTTCGTGCTCTCTCTGCACGCTGCCAACACAATTTATTTATTTATTTTTTTGCTTTTTTTTATTTGAATTTTTTTTCGAAATTAGCAACAATAATAAACTGGCGCTAAAACGAAATTCAAAGAAAGTGCGTGGCTAAGATTGTGTGGGTTTCTGTGGATTTCAGTGTATGTATGTGTATATACATACATATGTGTACGTGTGTTGTTTTTTTGTTTTTTTTTTGTTCAATCTCTGACTCTCCACACATTGGCTGCGTGTCTTGCTGTGCGAATCTGAAACGCAAAGAAAACCCTCGCTTCGCCAGAACTTTTAATTTGTGTGTGTGTTTTTTGTTTGCTTTCTTCGTTTGGCGTTTTTTGCGCTCTAAGCTTTTAGCTTCTCTTTTGTTTTTATAAGCTCTTCAGTTGCTCAATAATGATGATGTTGTTTTCAAATTCACTTTCTACATACCCAACTTCATGCGCTCCTCTGCATTCAATTGCACTTTTCAAAACCTCAAATAAATGACAACAATAACAAACGTGCGTAGAAGCCTCCAATGCTAACAGTGATCTATAAGTACATATGTATATACATACATACATACATTCATCCATACATACGAGTTGCTTACGAATGACTTTGAAAGCAAAAGACCGAGAGCAACTGGCGCCGTGGCTTGCATGTACACACATACATTCATATGTGTATGTGTATGTGTGTATCTGTATATGTATGTGTATCTGCGTGATTCATACCTATTTATGTACGTACGTACGTGCATAGCCCACACACACATACTCATACATACAGACTTACATATATATATTTTGCATCTGTTACGATAACAAGCTTGAAAGTAGAGATGGCCACGTGACAGCATGCACATGAGATCACGCACGATCAATTGATTGACGAGATTGATCGACTTCAGAATACCCCACAGCATATTTCTATGTCGTTTGAAATTTGGCAAAACTAAAAACTTGGCTTGCCCCTTATTGATGTATTTATTATTTTTCACTTGAAGCAAATTAATAAACCCTGTGTATCACTATGTATAGATAAAGATATCTCTATAAACGTGTACTTTCCCGTAAATAGAAAGAAGCAAAGCTAAAGCTTCTATATTTATCGATAATCAAAGGTGAATTTCAGTTTCTTCATGCTGCCCCACCTACAAAGCACTTGAATCTGAGATAAATCGAGTTATCTGTGAATCATCGTCACTCGTTTATGGCTCTTATCTGGCCTTTATGCAATGCGCATATACATTGATATATGTACATATATATACAAATACATATGTATGTATCTAAGTTCGTATCATAATTGGGGTATTTACAGAAGCCCCTACGTACATATTTTTATATTGTTGTGCTTTAAGCACTTCAAAGTATTAAGTTTCAACGTATCGAGTGACCATATAGCGACGATCTACAGCATTTGTGTATTCATTTTTAGACACTTTGTTTATATATATACATATGCAGATAAATAATATACATATAGTATGTATGTATGTATGTATACCGAGGTACATGTGTCTTCAGTTATCTCTTTCTTAGTTTTTGTTAGTTTAGTTATCAGTGTGGATTTTTAATTATCAATTAACGACACTGCTAAATAAAGCATGTCTTATTATATTAATAGTTGATCGTCATATTGAAATAATTTCGATTTCGAAAAGAAAACAAATTTTTTTTTTTTTTTGCCTTTTGACTTTTAATTCTCAGACGATGTGGAAAAAGGGTTCGGTTTAAGTGCTTCGAATAGGTAAAGTTTGACTGGGTTCGCAATGCCAACAGCCAGCCCCTTCCGTTCCTGCTCTTCCCCTTGCTTAGGTACGGCCTGTGCTCGCAAGGTTTCTTTCACACGATGCTCTCACCCGAAAAAAAATAACGCACAGAAGAAGAATGAATGTAAGATGGAAAGAAAGCCTGTCGACTGTCGACTTGCGACAATGGGCCATAAAGTATTGGGAAATATGATGAGGCGTCTAAGGTACGACCCTTGGCCCATGGGGTTGTTGTTGCTGCTGCTGTTGTTTCTTTTCGCATCGGGGTCGATTACTGGTTACAAAAAGACTTCTTGATAAGGCAGTCGCCGCCGCGTCATCGAGCAGAATTTGGCCAACATGTATAAGTCACGTTTCTGGGGGTGTGAGTGTATGTGGGCGGTCGTGGTCGTAATCGTGGTCTTCTTTCTTATTCTTGTTAACTTGGGCAATTACTGCGAATTGTATTCTATATAAAGCGCTCTGCATTTGAATATTTAATAGAATTTTTCCACGCGCAAGTTTGTCAACCTTTATCACGCACGCACGCACTCACATCCATCCTCTCTCTCTCTCCCTACTCTCTTTCTCTCACACACACACTTAACGGCAAGAACTCTCTTACGCTCTTTGCAGTTTGCAAGCTGAAAATGTCATACTGTCGCGCACCCTGTCAAAACCAAAACACAACTGTGTGCATGTATGTGTATGTGTGTGGATTTGTGCATATTTATGCACACACATACATACGTGTATGCAGGCTTGATATAGCGACAAAGCTTTGCTTCTGCCAACCCTCAGACCACCATCAAATTGTGTTTAATGTCAAGGCAAAGAAAGGGAATAGAGAGAGAGAGAGAGAGCGCAAGAACTCTGGCAACTAGAAACAACAATAATGCCGCCCACGCTGTACAGCAAAGAAAGCTCCTGTGAGCTAAAAAGCTTGCGTCGCCTGTAATAATAACATCTGTCTGTAACTCCCCAATTCCCGCTCTCGCTCTCTCTCTGTCGTTCTCTTCGGCTAACTTTGTAGTCGGCTGCCGGCTGCAATATCCTTCAGTCGCCTGCCAGGTGTTGACTGTCGAATGGATCGACCCTTGACCTTTTTTTATGAATTATGAACAGGGGGCTACTTATGACAAAAACACAATGCAGCATTAGTTGTCAATGGTCTCACACATACATACACACACTCATACAAATGTCAATGTACGTGCACATTATAAAAGCAGCAGCAGCTGACGTCGGCATCGACATCGAATTCGCGCACGCGTCGATGTAATTTTCATTGATAGCCGACTGCTGTGTCGGCGTCAGTGTCTACGTCAGCGTCATGGCTCTGCAACTTGTTGTGGCGTGCGCTTCTTTGTCTTTGTAGTTTGTGTTTGCGCTTGTTTTGTGTTATGTGAATATACATATATACATATGCATGTGTGTGTGCTACGGTCGCCACGCATTTGTGCGCAATTAGCGCAAACACAACAGCTGTAACTGATCGCAGCGCTGCGTCGCGGCGTTCTCTTAAGTTGCTTGCAGCCGCAGGCGACAAAATTGTCGTTATCGCTACGTTAATTTACAACATTTAAGAAATGTAGCTGCAAAGCTGTGTAATTTATAAATTTTTATATATTTTTAATTGGATGTGTTCATGGGACTTTAATTTAGTGACACAATGTTGTCAATCTTCAACACTATACAAATTATTTGACATATCCAATATGAAACGGAAAGCTGCCTTTATAATAATATAATATTATTCTGTGGTTTCTTATATACTATTATTAGCTGCCTTTATGGTATTCATATGTACAACAAGGGTTAATCCAGACTTGCATATGAATGCTTTCAAAGACGTTAGTTTTGTTGGTTGATGAGCTTACAAATTAGTGAATTGTACTCTCTCGCTCTCTCGCAGTCATATCAATTGTGATCCTAATAGTATATGTTTTACTCTCATTGCAGCACACATATGTACATACATAAAAACATAAACAATATAAATCAAAAACAACGGTGCCCATTGCCAGTGCAATAATCAACCGCCAACAAGCAACAACAACAACAACAATAATAACTAAAGTGCATAATACACCAAAAGCAAGCAACAATAACAATAAGAAGAAGCAGCATAAGTCGAAAAGAAGCAACAATAAACCTACAAAAAATTCAACTGTAAACGTGTCGACCCAAATCTAAAAGATTCTCTCTCATACGGTTCGTCTGTTCTCTCTCTTCGTGTGCGTTGTTTGCGTGAATGCGAGTACGTGTGTGTGCGCGTGTGTGTGTGTGTGAGTGTGTGTGCGTGAGTGAGTGTGTGTGTGTGTGTTTGCGTGACTGAGTGTATCTGCAAGTGTGTCTGTGCGTGCGTGATTGTGTGTGTGTGTGTGTGTGTGTGTGCTTGTGAGAGAGTGGGCGGCTGTGTGAGACGCGGCTATGTCATTGGGCGTAAAAACGCTACTGGATGCTGCTCAGTACATTGAGCAGCAGGAAAAGGAACAGCTGGCGGTCGGCGGAGGCGGCCTTCTCAATAGTATCGATGAGCCGCATCATCCGCTGCATTTCTCCAACAGCATTGTCCACAACAACAACAACAGTGCAAGCCAACACAACAGAAACAACACGCCAACAGCAGCGGTTGCAGCGCTAACAGGAATAACAAGAACAACACCCGCCATCGTAAACAGCCATAATGGCCTGACTAACGGCATCGCTGCAGCGACTGTGGAGTATGAGTACGACGTTAGCGTTGGTAGCGCCTCCACCACAGTGGTTGTTGCTGGTAGCCCTAGGCAATTGGAGACGACGCCAGCGACGATAACGGGACGCAGCAGCGAAAGTCACATCATTTCGGGTGAGTCTCAACATTTACAATTATAATAACTTCAATATCAATCATCATCGTCATCATCATAAACATTATTCACTTTACAATATTATGTGCATTCCTTTTTTGTGTTCGATTCGGTCGCTCTCCTCTCTCTCTTTCTCTCTATCTATCTATCTATCTCTCTCACTGTTGTTGCATTTAAACTTGCTTTGACCTTGTTAGCAACGCAGCAGCAACAAAAGGAAAAATAATAAAAATAATAACATTGCCATCAAACGAATAGCATTTGTGCATTTGTGTGGGCGCGCACTGTACAGCTAAAAACAAACAACAAAAATATGAGCTCGCGGGCACGATCGCAATTTCTCTCTCTCTCTCTCTTTCTCTCCCTCTCTCCTACTCTGCTTTCTTGCTGTCTGAGTGCATGTGCGGCAGCAGCAGCAGGTACTGTTATATTTTTAGCGCTTTTGTTGCTTTCTGTTTGCTCAGCTCAAGCCAGCCAAATATGCATGTGCTAAATTTGCTGCCTACTTAGTTTAGTGTTGCTGCTGGTGTTGTTGTTTCTCTCATTTCCTTAGCTAATGCTAGGGTGGGGAGGGGAAGCCAAGCAGCAATATTGTTTTTATTCTTACGCTTTAGCTGTTGCTGTACTCATTTGGCTGCTACATACAAAACAATTTTTACGCACACATACATACAACATTTGTAGTTATACAAATTCATATGTATATAAATGTATACACATTTGTGTTATTACCATTTTGTCTTTGGCTTTTTGCACGTACGTTCGTACTTGTTGCTGTTGTTGTTTGGGGTCACGTCATGTTGCTACTCATTGTTTGTGCGCTCTCTTTATCGCCTTTCAAGCGCAACCATAAAAAACAGGCAGGCAAATTAGTCATAGCATTCATACTATATAGAGAGAGGGAGAGATACGAGAGAACGAACACACGCATACAAACAAACGGCAATACTTGTGTGAGCGTAGCTCCACGTGAGCGTCACACCAGCGAGCGAGAGAAAGAAAAAGAGAGGGAGAGCGCATTCTTAAGTTGTTTCTCTTTCGTTTTGTATTTCTTTCTTTGCAAACACAATATTCAAGCTGAGAGACGCTCTCCTCGCTCTCTTCATATATATTTGACTCTCTTTTTCTTTTGCACGCCGCAGCTGTGTAAAGCAAAGTCAATGAACTTTGTACGCATTTTTGTTTTTTTTTTGTTTTGTTGCTTTTTGGGCAGAGCTCGTTCATATTTTTATTAGCGTCTGCCTTTCTTTTTATGTTATGCTATGTTTTATGTTTATTTTCTTTACACTTACAATTTGTTGTTGCATTTGTTGCATACCCGTTATTTGGGGCTTGTAATATTTGGACAGCTGTCTCTGCTCTGCTGCCGCCACTGCCGCTTCTGTTGTTTTTGAGCTTGTGTGCGCACATGCATGTGTGTTTGTTTGTGTTTGTGTTGGTTGTCAGTCAGCCTGCGCTCAGCTGAGCTCCGCAAAAACAAAAACAATAAATGGGCAGCAGGCAACTGCAAATGTTATGCAACACAAAGCATGCATACATGTACAAATGTGTGTATGCGAAACTCTCTCTCTCTGTGTGTGTGTGTGTGTGTGTGAGTGAGTGAGCTAATGAAAGAGCGTACGATTGAGTTTTTGAGTAGGTGAATTATGGAATCTGCTTTTGCTCCAGCTGACTTTAGTTTCTAGACTTGCGTTTCAATTAATCAAATGCAATAATAAACGGAATTACGCTTATTATGTTTTTAATATATAAATTTAAGTTTGGTATACTTAGAGCGTAAACATTTGCGTATGAATCTACACAATTATACAGCTACTTTTGCCATTTACACATACCCATGGATTAGTGTGCAATCAACGGGATTGTTGCTTTTGCTAGCGTCTCGACTGTGCTAACTGCAGTTCTTTACTCTCTCTCTCTCTCTCTTTCTTTCCTCTCTTTGTATATATATGTATGTATGTGTGTGTGCAAAGAGCTACTGCTATCCATTGTCCATATGCGATAATCGCCCTATCACTCTCTCGCCCCCTTTTTACACTCTTCGCCTAAAAGCACGCAATGAAACGGTACAGCTCTGGGCAACTGCCTAGAGATAGATGCAGTCGTTGCTGCTGCCGTTATTGTTGTTGTTGCTGTTGTTGTTGTAACTGTAATATGCTAACGTATGCGTGTGTGATCCATGTGTTTGTTGTTGCCAATTTGCATTATTATGTATTTCGTGGTTGGTTTTGCCAGCAGCGCGAGCATTTCAAAATACATTCGCCATTTAGTCGCGTGCTACGGCTGCCGGACGCTGGGCTCCACGCATTCCAAGACCCGTTCCATGGCGAACATGTCGCAGTCACAGAACGAAACGCAACAACAAACAAGCACAGATTGCCCGACAGAGCAGCGCGAATTACTAACAGAACTGCTGAGTCGCCTCAGCGCACTTCAAGCTTTATTGTTGGCGCATCAGTCGCAATCGCAGTCGCAGTGGCAAACGCAATCGCAGTTGAAAACGCAAACACAAAAAGCGCAGTTAACGTCAGCGACGCTAGCGGCGCCGCCCAAAAAGAAATGGATATATCGTCACTATCGTCTTGGTATGTGTGTGTGTGTGTGTGTGTGTGTGTACATGTGTGTAAAATACCACGTGATAAAAGCGCACGTGGCGATCGAATAAGAGTGCGCGTGAGAAAGAGAGAGAGAGAGTGAGTGAGAGAGAGTGAGCGAGAGAGAGGGGTGTGCGATGAAGAGAGCTTGCGTGTGTGTAGTGTGCGTGTCAAAAATGTGCAGCTTCGAAAGTTTTTACTTTTTGTTGCTGTTTGCTTTTATTCTTTCTGTTTTCTTTGATGTAAAGAGAGATCATAATGTGGGTGGACTTGTTCAGTTATGTTTTGCTGTTTATTTATTTATTTACATAAATTATACATTCACAGATACATGTGCATATGTGTATGTACATACATATATTTATATTATATTAAATATGTATGTATGTATGTGAAATGTTAATGTTATTTCTTCTGCATATGCATATTAAAATGGTTAGAATTGATTTAATTTTAGAGAAAAGGAAACAGAGGGTCTGCGTCAGATGTACGTCAGTTTATACATTTACATATATATGTAAATCTATATATGGTATATATGTACCTACTTTAATATGTATCTATGCGAAATGTAGAAGATTTTGAGACATTTCTATTCAAAGATAGTTGTAAAATTTCACTAAAATTAATTTTCTTTATGTAATATTATGAATAAATATTGATAAAATCTTATACATGTATGTATATATATATACATATACATATACTTCTGCACATACGTATCTATGACCTATAGGCAACAAAATATGCCTTGAGAATTCTCTATAAATCATTAGAACTCTACGATTTACTTTGATATACATATCTATGTATATGATGAATGCAAGAAACATATGTTTATAGGGGGTGTTAGATATGTGTTTTGTATAATTAAACACGCACACGCACCTGTCGCAGCACGTGAATCGCATGGCATATTGATTGGCCATTATTTGTTTATTTGCTGGGAAAACATTTGATTGCTCAAATAATTGCATAATTTACATAATTGCATATACTATAGCAACAATATAACGGGTGTCGCATATCGTATATAATTGAAATAATGAGCCTTGATTTGAATTTGATTCGATTTAATTTGCTTTGATTTGTGAATATATTTTTAAGTTCATATGAATTTACCAGATAGATACAGTTTTTATATGGTTCGATCTCTGGGTCTCTGGTCAGAATAGCTCATCTGATGCATTTATGTATGCAAATGTATATATGTATGTAGATACATACATATGTACATACACACATGCATATATTCATACATATCTATATCTTATATACATGAATATGTATTATATATGTATATGGATACATACACATACATATGTACATTATGTATACATACATACATATAAGAATTTATATACATATACATATATTTGTTTTTGTGGGCCATTGTCAATGTTATTGTCGCTGTTGTTATTGTTCTTGTTGTTGTTGTTGCTCATCTATTTTTGTGTGTGTTGTTGTTTTTTTTAAGTTGATTCAAATGTCATTCACTCATTGATTTATGTTCGTTTATAAGTCCAGACCAAATACCAAACATCACAAAATTACTTTAATTATATATGGTTAAGGAACTTCCATGATATAGCGGATTTCCTAAGTATAATACAGTTAAAGATTCTGGATCTGTTCAATGAACGCTGTTCAATTCCCATTCCGGAATTCAGCACTTGAGCTACAGTTTCATAGAGCTGACTGAGTTCGTAAGCCTAAGTGAACTAGTGAGCGAATGACTATAAGTGTAATCACAGACTAACTTTAACAGTTCTTGTTACTGGAATGATATCTAGTTCAATTGAACTGGCTGTGAATGATATAGTCAGACAATATATAAAAAGTTATAGACCCTTAGAAGCAATGAGGATTCAAGTTCTGTTAAAAAAATAAGCTCTCTAGTGCAATTCTCATTTATTCAGCAACTGATCATTTCGTTCATTTGAACTGAGTTCATAAACCAAAGTGAACTACTGATCGAATGCATCCAAACATGTATTATCACGAACCCAGCCCATGTAAATTGAATCAAGTTCAATAGAGCTGATTGTGATAGACATAAGCAGATAGAAAGATATAGTAATATATATGGAATGTTATAGACACTCAAGAGCTGACATATAACCAATGAGAATTCATTTTCTGTTCAATGAATCAGTTCTATAGTTCAATTTTCATACATTCAGCAACTCGGTACTACGTTCATTGAAACTAAATTCGTGAACCCAAGTGAACTAGTCTACCAATGAATTCAATTGTTATCATGGACTAGCTTTAATAGTTCTTCTTCTTTGACACTCTATAGCTGACATATAACCAACACGACTTCTACTTCTTTTCAATGAATGAAGCTCTGTAGCTCGATTCTCATGTATTTTGCATTGGAACTAGATTAGTGAACCCGAGTGAACTAGTAAACGAGCGTAACAGTTTCAATAACGCTAACTAATTGTAATATATATAGTCAGATAGGTGATATATGTATACACTCAATATCTACTAAACAACAGATATGATGTACAAAAGTCCCGTTATCATCGTTCTATGCCAACTCTATCGGGAACAGTTTTTCTATTTCCATTTCCATTTCCATTGTCATTTCAGTTTTCATTTCCCTTAAATTCGCACTCCATTTGTCATGCTGTCAGCACACACAAACACACATTCACACACACACACACACACATGCACATGCACACATGCACATATTCACATGTCATAGAAATTTTGATTTCTCACCTGCGCTTGCATAAATAATTATAATTTGATTTTTGTTTGTTGTTGTTGCTTTTTCCTCTATTCATTTATTTATGTTTTTTGATTTCCTTTCATTTTTGTTGTTGTTGTAGAGGATGAAAATTCCTCCTCCAAAACCAACTCCCACCCCCAACAACAACAAGTAGCAACAGGCAGAGCAGCAGCAGCAGCCGCCGCAGCAGCAGCAGCAACAACAACAACAACAACTGCAACAAAATCAAACAACTCGGGCCGGATCGATGGGTCCACGTTTGTGGTGCTGGCATCGGGCTCATCGCCGCTGCAGGTCCAGGTGCCGGCTGTGGTTAGCAGTGCTCGTACCACGCCCCCCTCGCCGCTGAAGCACAAGCTCTCGGCGGTCGCTGGCTCCCAGTTACCGTGCAAGTATTTGGTGTTGGCTGACGCCAAGGGCGCCAGCTCAACGCAAACGCCAATAGCCGGCGCCGGAACTGCAAACGGAACCGGAACCGGTACCGGTACCGGAACTGGTACCGTAGCCGCAGCCGCAGCCGCAGCCGTAGCCGGTGCCGGAGCTGGAGCTGGAGGAGCAACAGCAGTTGGAACAATTGGCTCTGCAGCCAGCTTGAGCCTGGCCAATTTCCAGCCGCTGACATGCCAGACGCCCAAATCGCAAATAACGCTTACCCCGCCCCCGACGGCCACACGCCGACTGATTGAGCCGCAGGCCCGAATCCGCTCGCACTCAATGTCCTCCCATAAAATTTCAGCGCAACCCCACGGGCTGGACGATGCGCCCCAGAGCTACCTGCTCGCCGGCCGGGCCTCGACTAGCACGGCCAGTGCGTACCGCACCATCTTCAACACGCAACAGCAGCCGCACCACCAACACCACCAACACCACCACCACAACCACCACCACCACAGCCAGCACCAGGCCGCATCCACATCCGTCTCCAGCTCGGCGCCAGTGGCGGGATCTCAGCTGGCCGGACACGGCGGTCGCAGACGCACCATCAGTTCCAACAGCAACGGGTGAGTGCCTGACGCGAATTGAACTGGAGTCAATTCATAGAGTCTCATAAATGCAGTATATTCCCATTAGTATATATATTTAGTATATTTCTGTAAGTATGTTTAGATGGGGTATATGTACATATTTCTATTCCATATGCAGTAGATGGTATATTCGTTTTAGTTTGTATATATATATAGTATAGTGTATATGTATATAGACAGTGTGTAGATGCAGTATATTCCTCTTAGTATATTTCTGTTAGTATGTATAGATAGGGTATATTTACTTCTATACTATATCGAGTGTGTATAAAGACAGTATATTCGGTATGTTAGTTTGTATATATACAGTATAGTGTATATGTATATAGACAGTGTGTAGATGCAGTATATTCCTCTTAGTATTTATATCTAGTATATTTCTGTTAGTATGTATAGATTCATTTCTATTCCATATACCGTGAAGTATAAAGATAGTATATAGTGTATATAGACAGTGTGTAGATGCTGTATATTCTGCTTAGTATTTGTATTGCATAGATACAGTATATTTCCTCTAGTATGTATAGATAAGGTATATTTACTTCTATTCCATATACAGTAAAGTCTATAAACAGTATGTTCCTTTTAGTATTTACATATGTGCATAGACAGTATATTTCGGTCAGTATATATACATATATACTGTATATTCCTTTCTAATCGATATACAATATAGTATTTTTGTATATAGACGGTATTTAATTGTAATATCTATATTCATTTTTGTATATAAGTATAGTTTTTAGTATAGGCAAAGTATTTTCGTGTTAGTATATATAATATATATGATATATACCTATGTATTTGTACAGTATGTGCATAAACAGTATTTTTCATTTAGTATATACATATGTGTATAGATAGTATATTCTTGTTAGTATTTACAGATACAATATATTGCTTTCTATTCCATATACAGTGAAGTATATAGACAGTATATTCGAGCTAGTATATATGCATGCCATATTTATGTACAGTATATGTATAAATAGTAGTCATCTTTTTAGTATGTACATAGACAGTATATTCCAGTATATTAATTTTTATACCATATACAGCATAAAGTATATCTATATAGACAGTATATTCAGGCCAGTATATTCCTTTTAGTATATATGCAGCTTAGAGTTTATACACAGTATATTAGTGTTAGTGTATAGATAATATTAATGATAAATATATATATGTATATACTTGATATTCCCTTTAGTATATGTTCATAGATAGGAATATATCTGTCAGTATTTATATATACCCAGTATATTCCATATTATTCCATATATATAGTATTTTCATATATTATAGACAGCATATTTCAGTTAGTATATATACAGTATATTCCTTTTAGTATAGATGCAGTATATTCGTTTTAGTAAAGATGCAGTAGATTTTTTTTTAGTATATCTACAGCCTATTATTTTCAATATATATGCAGTATATTCATGTTAGTATATAAATGCGTAATATTCCCTTTAGTTTATCTTTTAGTATAGCCATAGTATATTCGTACTAATATACATATACAGTATATTTTAGTATACATATATACAGTATATTCCTTTTAGTATTTCTTTTTCATAGAAACCACTACTATCTATTTTTTTTTTATGAATAATGTAATTTTCCAGATTTTTCTGTAACAAAAATATTCTAAATTAAGATTTAAATTTGTGAATTTGTATTTTCAGTTCGAAATGCTTTCAAAATATTCTGCTTATTGCAAAATTTGTAGTGCTCAGTAGTAACACTATTTGCCTGTATATAAACTCAATATTTCATATATACATGCAAGTATATATAGCTTCTAAATTCGTTTAGTTAGTAGAATGTTTTTCGGAACTTAGTATTAAACACTTTCGATTATGCATTTGATGTAGATTGGTTCCTTCTATAATTATACCATATCTATATAATTATACTATATGTCTATATCAAAGGCAATCAAATCAAATTGTGCGATATTAATTTATACCAGAAATTTCCTCTCACTTTATTGTTGTAGAGAGCCTAGTGTTAAGGCCTTATTCAATTTGAATCGAAACTAATTCACTGAACAACTAATTCTGATCTTAGGGCGGGCACCCGTGAGGTGCACAACAAGCTGGAAAAGAATCGGCGCGCCCACCTGAAGGGCTGCTACGAGGTGCTGAAGAACGAGCTGCAGCTCAAGGATGAGGACCGCAAGAAGACATCCAATTTGGCAATACTCGATAAGGCGCACCAGACTGTTGTGGTATGTGCCAGTCCCTCTACCCCTCCCTCTCACCCTCTAACTCTCATTTCATCTCATTCTTTGGTGCAGGAACTGGCAAAGGAAAATCGGGAATTGGAGGTGGTGATTGAGAATTTGTCCAAACAGCAGTTTGAGCTGCAAAAGCGCCTTAGCAGCCTAAAACGCCCTGCGGATCAGAGCATTCCACTCAGCGACAAAGGTTGGTTCATTGGCAATGTGAAAGCAGTTGGATAAATGTACATGCATATACCCAAATATATATGTAGATATACTTTTATATAAGCATATGTGTATAGCTATACAGTGTATCAATAATATCTTTGTACAGCCCTCAACTTCCGTAGAGTCCAGCAAGAAGTTGCGAAAATCTATCTAGAGGCAGGCCAAAACTTCTTTATATAGATCACATTTGATAACCAACTGGACTTGAATAGATAAAGCTTCAACTTATTTGAGCCATAGAAAATGCTGGTCAAAAATGGAGGTATTTCAGCTTACCAGTTCTAAGGATCTACATCCAAATCATAAATCAAAGAAATCTAAATGAGCTCCTCTAATATAAATGATAGCTTGAGTAAACAGATAATGTTCGCCTGGGATTGTCGTATGAGTGCAGAGCTTCTACATCTGGCTTAGACTAAATGGACAATTTACTTACTGTACTTTGATATTTCGTTGGCTCTAGGCCAAGTTAAAACTATTTGCCATAAGATTACAATGTAATCTACAGTAGAACTCCGATAAATCGAAATGGCAATGGGGAGCAGTTTTTTTTTTTTTTGATTTACACAGAATTCAAATTATCGATAATTATTGAGAAGGGAATCGATTTTTATCGATTTATTGTATTCGACAGAGCTCTGATCTATATCGGATCAAGCATATGCTGTTTAAAGATAACTGAAAGAGGTCTTCATAGTGGGCTAATCTATGTCTATATAAGAGGTTCTGTATATACCAGAAGAAAGAAAAGTTGTACGCAGACAATATTGATGGACTGTATAATATGTATTATATACAAGTATGCATATATTATCTGTATATATCTGTATATATCTGCATTTGTATGACAACACAGCGAAGTTTGTGCAACGACTGCGACTGCGACTGCGAGTGCGAGTGCGAAACGAAACACTTGAGACTGGACAATTTGTTGACAATTTGCATTTGCGCTCGGCGAAAAGTAGCTCAAGTTTTGCATATCATTTGCAGCACCTCTGCAGTTGGTCCGCTGCTGCCCGTCCCGCTCGACCTTCAGCTTATGCAATACAAATCGTGCGATTCGCATGGATCGATCGATTGATCTTCAGCTGCAGTTTGTGTATATGAAATATTTGTTTATATTTTGAGCATGCTTCAAATGTTCTTGACTAAAATCTCATTAAATCTCTCTCTCTCTCTCTCTCTCTCTCTCTCTCTCTCTGTCGCTCGCTCTTTTGCAGATGCCAATGAAGCCGTTTGCCTGGCAACCACCAGCAGCAACATCAATGCCAACGTCAGCACCAACGCCACCTCATCAGCATCGCCATCATCGTCGTCGTCATCATCATCTTCATCATCATCAGCATCATCATCATCAATATCAACATCATCAGTGTCGATATCTCCATTGTCAGTGGCCGGCGCAGCCACGCCCATTCTATTTGATGGCATCGCGCCCGTCTCTGCCGCTGGTGTAAGTTGACAATGAAAACGAAAAAAAAAATAAATTAAATAAATAAAATAAAATAAAATAAAATAAAAATAATATTATTGGGGCAAGAGTCGAGAGTCTAGCATATGAATTAAATTGCAAATTTATGCTAAGCCATGCCCAGTTCTCTATTCAACTGGTTCACATAACTCGCATAGCGAGCCAGGCATGTAATATAATGAACTAGTCAGCTGAATCGGTTATAGAGACAGTTCCAATTCCAGTTCCAGCTCCAGTTCCAGTAGAAATTTCAATTTGCAAATTGAGCAACTTTATATTTTATATAACGATTACTTGAAAGTTTCTTCAGAGGCGTTACGAAGGCGTTATATGAATAAAATACTAGGCTCAGTATAATCTAATCCGAGTCGTTTTGGAAGATTTTATGCAAAGGAAATAGTTCTTTAAGCATATCTTATTGGATTTGAATAACAATTTTATTTTATAAAAAAAAAAAAAAAAAAAAAAAAAAACTTTTGGTTGACTTTTTGTTAATTAAATATTTCTTTCAAGAATTATTTTTGCCCTTAAAAACTTGTTTTACATTAACAAATTCGTATATGACTCGAACTGGAACTGGTTCGCATTGCTGCAAATATGAAAAATGTAAATAACGTATTCCAATGGGGATAATGAATTAAATATTATTTTATGTGACTCTTAAAATGCACAAAAAGCTTTTAATATTTAAGTCGAAATTATCTGTCAAAGTCAATTTAAATATGACAAGAAAATTTGATATATTTTTATATGTATATATTTAAAAATAAAAAATTGGTTTGAATAATGAACTAAAAATATATATAAAAATATTGATCAATTGACTGTTTTAATATAATACGCTACTATCTTCATGAACGGGGTTAACTAAACACGTAAACTATTCATGGAAATATTGGTGCGACTAAGCATTAAATATTAAAGCAAAGTTGTTGTGATTAAAAAAGAATAGCTTGACAGAGGAAATAGATGAACCTAGAAAATAATGTTATAAAATAATTTTAATGCTAAGGAAGCCTAATGAATCGAATAAATGTTGTATAGGACTGTCCATTAATGGATCGAAAACAGTATAGGGCTTACCATGTTCGATAGACCTTTAAAAAGTTGCCCAGTTTTGACAGACTGATGTTTTTTCTTTTTTAATCAAAGAAAACGAGAATTTTGTTCTTGTAGATAATATTAAATATTTTATATGATATATGTGAATATTAGATCACTCCGCCTGGAGCCTAAACAGCGTACTGTGCACGGCTCTGTTAAAAGATATATAGGGTTGCCAGATGGGTTCGTCGAATATGGACAACCCTGTATTAGGTCCTTCATTAAGTACTTTCGCTTTCTTTTTAGTAAAATTTAAACACGATTTGTTTTTGTTATGCAAAATATTTTATGAAATGAGATGTTAGCCAGTTTTATCCAAAACCTTTTGCTATATACTTATATAGTATGTAGCGTTCATATAAATATTGTAGTAGTGCCTACTTATATGGAGAACAAATCTATTAAAGATTACTGAAGCTTGTATAATATATATTATGCCTTGATATAGAATTTTGTATTCAATATTGACAATACGAAAGACCCTAGGTAATACTAAAGCCCATTTAAAGGGTAAGCAAAGAGTCTAAAAAAAGAGATATATACATTTATATGTATATTCCGATTAATTAAGTATATTAAATGTGATGAAAAATTCAGTTGAGAGACTTTTCGCTATAAGAGAACCTAAATGAACTATATATAGTAGGGTCTACGCTTAAGCACAGTATTTAAATTATTTAATTGCACAAATTGTTGTAAAATTTGAACTCACAATGTCGAAGCTTGGTAAATTTTATCCTCCTTCTCTCTCTCTCTCTCTCTTTCTATATGCTGCTATCTCGCTCGCACCATCTATGCAGCTTATAACCACGGCCATATCATCTGTGATAAGCAAGAGCAACGCGAACAGTGGCAAACACAGCAACAACAACAACAACAACAACAGCAACAACAACAACAATGTGACCTCTGCTGCTGTCAGCTTTGCACAGAATGGGTATACCGCCGCAACAGCCTATGTCGCTGCCATCGACTTGCTTAAGAACAACAACAACAACAACAATAATAACAGTCATAGCAACAACAACAACAACAATGGGAACAGCAGCAAGCATTGCAATAATATTGTTGGCTTTGCACAGGGCACATTGCTAAATCATAGCGCTGCCGTTGCCATAAACCTGCTTAAGAATAGCAACAACAACAACCACAACAACAACCACAACAACAACAACAGCAGCAACAATGGCTCGCCCACAGCATCGTCGCCGCCGCAGCAGCACAGCCCAGCGGGCAGCCCCATTGTGGGCGGCACAACGCTGACAACGCGTGGCTCACCAACGCCATCGACGCCGTCGCCATCGCCGAGCTCCTCGTCGAGCGGCGTCTCGTCATCGTCCTCGTTCAATGGCTCCTCATCGTCGTCCTCGTCGTCGTCCTCATCGTCATCGTCCAGCTCATCAGTGTCGTCCGGCTCGTCGGCCAGCTCCTCGCCCCCTGCGCAGCTGCAGCAGACGGCGACGGCGACGGCGACGGCGCATTTGATGAGCGGCACGCGCGGCGCCAACATCAAGTTCCATGGCGGTGCCGGCGGTGGCGCCACCATTGTAACGGCAACGGCGCCCAATGCGGCCGCAGCAAATGGTAAGCGCCAGATCTAAATATATATATATATCTCTTAAGCAATTTGTAATTCTCTGGTAATTGCTTTCAGGACATGGAGCGGGATTCCATCAGGCGGACAAGGATCGCAACTACAATTTCTTGATACGCAGCGGCACTGCGGCGCAGTAGGAGGCAGCAGCAGCAGCAGCAGCAACAACAACAACAACAACCACAACAATAATAATAATAATCATAAAAACCGTAAATCAACTAAAACAACAACAACAACAACTGAATTGTGTGCAACAGCTCCCACCTTAAAAGAAAATAAAGAAAAAAAAAAAAACAAAACTCTAAGAAATTAAAAAAAAAAAACTAAAAAAACAAATAAAATTATAAACAAAATAAGAAATGTAAAGCAAAAGGAAATAGAAAACACAGCAAGTAGACAAGCGTCTAGTACTCAACTCTATGTTTCTTCGATTTCTGCCATGCAACAACAACAACAACAACAACAACAAGCGCAGCAGCAGCAACAACAATCGCACACAGCAACAGCAGCAGCAGCAGCAGCAACAACAACAACAACAAGCATAACAGTTCCGCCCAACATTCAAGCATCGATATTGAGAATCAAAAACAAAACAAAAAAACTTACAAAAAAAGTAAAGAAACAAAGAGAAATACATATTTAAACAAAAGAGAAAATTATTTTTAATAAATAATTTTATACACACAAAGCAAATTAACAACACAACAACAACAAGATGAAGAAGAAAAATATGTAGACAACAAATGCAACTAGTGGGCTACAACAGCAACACACACACACAAACACACACACAAACACACACACACATACTGAGAGACAGAGAGAGAGAGAATCGCACATTTTAAACACAAAGAAAACATATTATATAAGATCTATTATATGTATACATATATGCATATATAATATATATGTATATATTACAAATATTTAGCCACCTACTATGTATCTAAACACATATAGCTATATTTCTATGTATAACGAGAATCTAGAGAAAATCTATATAAAAGAGAAGAAAACCAACTAAAAACCACATAAATGTTGTATGTTTAGCGAATCAACAAAATACCAGACACACACACACACACACACACACACACACAGACAGACAGACACTAACTGAAATTAATAGTAACATAAAAAAACAAAATTTAAAACGTATTTCTATGCGCTGTTGTAACAGAAACCACCAAATGGGTAACGCTTTATAAAACTACATTGCATATCTAGGTATATGATGTATGCACACATTCAAAACTGTATATGTGTATATGTGTGCGTGTGTGTAGCTATAACTCTGTATAAGTCTATAGAAGAGCTCTGTGTGTGTGTGTGTGTGTATTTTTTTTTTTGGCAAACATTTTATGCATGACAAATGGGGAAAAATGTCGAACTAAAGACATATTTTTTATTATGCCATGTGCAGAAATCAATTAACCGTGTGCGTGTGTGTGTGTGTGTGTGTGTGTGTGTGTGGGTGTTAGCATATATGTAGCTATTGTGTACTCTATGACCAAACGAAACCATCTAAGCAAAAACGAAAAACACCAAACAAACAAAAACTAATGCAAAAGTAGAGCAATTACAAAAAAAAATAAAAAAAAAATTAAGTAAACATAAATGCCTGCCCCCCCGTTAGATCATATTAATATATAAATGGGCTCGAGAGAAACGAAAACTCCTTTTGAGAAACATACACGAAATTCTATATATATATATATATATATATATATATATAGACTATATATGTATGTATATATGTACCATGTCCCTGGCCGAAATCAAATTCAATTTTTACAGCCTTCCTTTTATTTTCCATGTTCGTACATCACAAGCTGCTTTTTGCTGTTATTTTAATTTTTTTTTTTTTGTATTCTCTTTGAGTTGTATAATATATATATATATGTATATGTGTGTGTATATAGACATATGTATATGATTACATTTAGAACATATATGATGATGTAATTGATGTATGTATGTATGTTGATTAGACCCATATAGGCATATGTAGTTGTTGTAGTGATATATACATAGTTGTTCGCATATACATACTCGTACATACATACATACATACATACATTAGCAATGTGTCCTAGATACGCGTGTCTCAGCAAACAACAAATAAGCAAAAATAAACAATATCTAGTGCAATAAGCAACACACAACACAACACAACACACAAAATAAAACAATAAAATAATATAAATTACAATATTAACAATAGACTTATCAGACATTACTAAGTAAGCCTCTCACATGAATAATGTTTAATGTCTATATACATCGATTCTGTGGCACGTGGCTTAGGCCCTCGACATTCGCAATTGAGTGAAATTCTTCAGGCATCCAGATTTAGTTCAAGCTATTCGCCCATAAATAATATCCAGAAGCGATTGTAGATCAATTTACCCACAGTGAATACCCTTAATAGAAGCTCAGACCGAGTCTGAGAATGTTTTTAGTTGATTTCGCTTAACACGTAGCCCCCAAATAGACAATATATATGAATGAGTATATACATATATATTAATTAATTAATTAACCCAGGCGATATATGTATGTATATATGTTCTTTAAGCATTATTAGTTCTTCAGCTCTTCACACATTAGCAAGCAATAGAAATTTCTCTCTCCATTTCTATTCATCTATTTTTTTCTCTGCTTAATTATCAGTTGTTTTTATCTCTCTCGACCTTAGTGGTAAATGTTGCAAAAATGTGTGTTGAACGGCCAAATCGACCCTTTCTTTATTATATTTTTTATATATTTTTTGAAAGATGAGTAGAAATCTGAACAAACGCCTTAAGAGCTCTACTTTAATCACTGATCCAAAATCTAATGTAATTTTTTAGTCACAGTTATAAATATATATATATACATATATATATATATAAAAACAAAAACAAAAATAAAAACAAATAATGAATATGAAGAACTTGTATGAAATATTTATATATACACAACTTTGAAATTTAAGGCAGAAGACAAAACAAAAACAAAAACAAAACTAAATATTATATTTTCGAGCATTTTTTCAATGTGTATTTGTATGTGCATATGCGTGTGTGTGTGAGAGAGAGTGTTAAGAAAAAAGTATTAAACAATAAAAACAACAAAAATACAAAAAAAATAAAATTAAAAAAAAAAAAACAAAAATTAGGTTTAATCTTAAAAAAAACACACACACAAAAGCGATGTAAAATCATGAATATTTAAAAAATAATAATTAAAAAAAAACACACAGTTTTCTTTGAAAAGAAATTTTAGAATCTGAGGAAAACGGGCAATAAATAAGTAAAGGAAAACAAGCCTAAAAAAAAAAAAACAATTAAAAATCAAACCAAAAAAAAAAAAAAAAAAAACAACAATCATTATACTAAACATGCGATATATATTAGATAAAATTTCATTTTGATATTTTTTTAATTTGTATATACTTTATTTCAAAACAGTAGACAACTTTTGTTTAGAGCACATACATATGCATATATATATGTGTATATATGTGTGTGTATGTGTGCTAGCACTTTAAGCAAGTTTCCAATATTTCAGTTTCAGGAAAAGCAAAAAACAAAAAAATAAATAAATAAAATAACATTTATGATAAGAGAAGAGAAATGAGAAATGAAATGAAAAGAATGAAAACCGAATAACTAAACAAATTAAAGTTTATTTTGACACCAGAAAATTTTTTAAAAGCAAAAAATTCAACGCAGTTGGAATCTATTTTCAAAAGAAAACATAAACTTAACTAAAATACAAAATGCAAAAAAAAAAAAAAAAAAAAAAAAAAAAAACAAAAAGAAAACAAAAATGGGAATATAAAGAAGAACTTAGTTTTAGTAACGTAAATGTTTGTGTAAATGTTGAAATGTATATGTAAAATGCTTAGCTGTAAGTTCTAAAAATTAAAAACTAAAAAAAAAAAAAAAAAAACAAAAGCTAAAAACAAAATAAAAATATATGTAAAAAATATAACAATGAAATCTAAAAAAAATTAAAATTAAAAGAAATATTGACATGACTATTTAAAATGTATTTAGTTCATTCGTTTTGAAGATCTGCATATTTATATGTTTGTTTATTAAGTAATTCATTTAGTATGTTTCGCCTTTTTTTTTTGTTTTTTTGTATATTTAATGAATCTACCTGCATAAGTAGCCAAGTAATGAACATAATACTTTATTTTAAGTCTATATATATATATATATTTGATTCGTTCTTACATTTACTTAACGATTTCATTTTAGAAATGCTATATTTTTTTTATTTACTTAACTATAAAGTAAACATAAATATAAAAACAAATCGGGAGTATTGCAAATTATAAATGTTTGATTAGACAAAAACAAAAAAGTAAAATAATATAATGTAATACATAAATTAAATACAGAAAACGAACATCTTTTAGCTGTAATTGTAACAGGTAAACTTAATTTTAAAAGCATAATGAAAAAACAAACAACAAAAGTAAACAAACAAACACAAATAAGTAACGAAAATATATGAAGAAGTAAATATATATGTATATATATATATATTCAATAAATGTGTAAAGAAAACAAAAATGCAAGAAGAAAATAAAAAAAGTGATTTCAAAGCAATGTCTAAATTGCATTTTAAATTTAAATTTGAAATTTTCTTAGCATGGAGAGCATAGAGAGCTCTAGTCCAGACTGCTCGACTAGGAAAACTCCTGGACATATAACTTACTCTTGGAACCAGAAAATTTCGTCGCAATTATCGTACCGACGCTATAAGCAAAGTTGATTTAACCAGCTGATAATTATTTGATATATATATATTTTTTTTAGGAATAGTGGTGGACAGTTTCCTTATGGATATACTTTATATACATAGTCAAGATTTCAGAACCTGATACTAACCTTCAGATATATGCATGTGCCATGAGTTATCTCGGAACAGGCAACCAAAATCATACGACAGCAAAATTTAAAAAATATATCAAATCAAAGGTATTAATGCGTAGATTACATATATATAAAAATTTATGATCTAGCTCCTTTAGTTCAAAAGATATTTCAATTCAATTTTTATTTTCAATTTTTATAATAAAAATCAAATCATAACTCTTATTTTTGACTTTTATAATAAAAATCAAAAATAAGAGTTATGATTTGATTTTTATATAAAAATTGTTCTGTAATTATTATTTTTGATTTTTATCATAAAAATTATTTATAATAATCAAAAATTATTTTTTTCCAAAAAATTGCAAATAAAAGTATATCCTTTTTTTGAATTTGCCGTAAAAAAATAACCTATGTGTGTTTTTCCTTCTCTTCTTGGGGCTTCCTAAAGGCCTCAATTTTTTAAAATTCATAACTCTTATTTGCGGTCCCTGCAGCAAACCATCGCCTCGTGGAAAACAAGATGGACATACGAAGGTGTAAGGAAGATGGACAGCAAAAACCATCCCCGATCTTTTTGGCACAAATGCTCTTCGGTCATGGAAAATATCTAAAATACCTAAAGGAATTAGCAGAAACTGTCGATAATATCAAAGTAGAGACATTAGCCAAAACACAAAAAAGTCGCTGAAAAGGGTATGAATTGTATGAATTGGACGCAGGCCATGCTCATTTAGAGCATATTTAGGGGCATCGACTTGAAAGTTAATACAGTATGGTTCCTGGTTCCAAAATGGATTTAAGTACTAGAAGAGGTTTTTTCCAGCCAGAATGACGATTTGACTGACGGTGCATAAAGCATTCGTCTCAAGTATGAGTTCTTTTTCCACAAAAGAAGAGGAAATATAAAAAAATAAAAAAAAATATATATAAAAATTGTATAAAATAGACATAAATCGAAATGCAATATATTCTAGATCTCAAGATGTAAGAGCTATTAACTTCATAGCTAATTTTTAAATCAACAAATTACCCGTCAAGTATGTTGATATCTATGATGGTAAAGCAATTCACAGCAAGTGTAATAGTTATCGATAAATAAAAAACGCTTTTATTTTTCATAGTTTTGTTTATTTGCAAGCTAAACATATGTTGTTTTTGTTTCGTATCCAGTTTTACTCATAATCATTATAATAGTTTATAAAAAATGCTTTGCTATTGATGTTAAAAAAAATAGTTACTCTTATTTAAATTCCGATATATATATAATATATATAAGGGACTGAGTGTTTGTGTATAGAAGTGAGAGAAAAAAGAAGTGTATGTGTGTGTGTGAGTAGAACGCTTAAAATGATGTTCGGCTGCTGTTGCTGCTGCTCCCTAGGCCCCTTATCGTAATATATATATATATATACATATGTATATATTTATATACATATAATCTATGCATATATAGCAACATTTTTCGTTTTACTGATTTCTGTTTATAATATAATTTATCATACACAAAAACAAAAATATGAACAAAATGAATGTGTTCAGCAAATTGAATAGCAAAATGCACAGTGAGAAAAAAATCAAGTAAATTGCATAACTTATATATTTAATAATAATTAGATGTAGGTATTACCATTCTAATAATAATCATAATAATAATTAGAATAATAATAATAATAATAGCTTATAGACTAAAATACAGAATGCAGTTGCAAGAAACCGAAAAGAAATAAAATATAAACAAGATTAAAAAAAAAACTTTTGTAAAAAAAATTGTATATCGAAATTATTAAGAAACAAATGATTGAAGCAGCTAAATTTATTAATTTTATATTATGATTTATTTTTTTTTATAGTTTAACTTTTAGATTAAGTTTTGTTTGCATTTGTGGCTAGTTAGAAAATTACAAAAATTTGCATAAGAGTTTTGCTTTTTCATTGATTTTCGTTTTCGTTTTTGTTTTTGTTTTTGTTTTTAAAGTACATGTAATATCATTATTAGAGATGGAGTTTGATATCAACCTGCAGCTGCATTTTACAATTATATATTTTTAAACTAATATTATGTGTATTTAAATTGAGTGTGTGTGTGTATATGTATATTTATATATATATTTATAAAAAGCTTTTCTGTATGTATATATATGTGTGTGTATCCTTTGCTTTGCTTGACATTTTGCTATTACTTTATACAAAAAAAAAAAAAAATTAGAAATAATAATAATAAAATTAAAAATAGAATAAGTTTTGTATATAAATTTGTTATTATTTCAGCTTGCTAAATTGATAAATAATTATTTATTTTGTTCAATTACAAATGAAAAGCTGGCGCTGTGCTGTAAAACATTTGATTTCATTGTCTCTCTCTTTGTTTTTTTTCTTTTTTATTATTATTATTATTAGTAGTAGTATTGTTGCCTAAACATAACTGAAGAGTTCGATTTAATTATGTATATTACATATCATTCATAATTTATTTGTAAATTTTTATCATCGTTGAAATGTCGCACAAAATTTTGATACAAGTTTTTTGTCTGCTGTTGTTGTTGTTGCTGCTTGTTACTAAATATTATTAACATAACACAATTTATTATCATTATTATTATTGATTATTATTATTTCACTTTTTTATTTTGTTGCTGGTTGCTGTTGTTGTTGTTGTTGCGGCATATCCGTGTGGCCATTGTTGTTGTTCCATGTGTCGTGTTGCATGTGAGTCCGCGATTGCTGTTGTTCGTGCCGCAGTTGCTCGATTCCTATTGTTTCTCGCTTTGTTTTTGTTCTCTCTTCACTTTCCTTTATTTCTTTCTTTTTTTCTTTACAACAATTGGCAGCAAGGAGAAGGCTTCGCCGGCTCTTTCACGTCCATCTGACGTTGTTTTTTGCGTGATGAAATATCCCTGATTAGATCGAAAAATACCTGCAGAAGAGCACACAATGATGACGATTAATAACATGTTGCCAACTGTTTATTATCATTATTAATTATTACTTTCTTTTTTTTGGTTTTTTTTTGTTTTGGGGGGGTTAATTTGTTCTAGAATTACAAAATTTTGAAAGTGTCTAAAACCGAAAGCAAAAAATTTCATACACCATAAAACCAAATTGAAAGAAAAGTAGAATACCAAAATAAAAACCAAACTAAAGCAAAATACAACAACAAAAAAAAAGGAAGAAGAGAATAACCGAAGCAAATCATGGTACTTAATAACTAGGCGGGGTTCTTTGTTACTTTTTATAAATTGAATTGAAATATGCCTTTGCAAAAATGACATATTTATAATACATTTGCCAAGACTGCAAACCAAAAGCATAATTTTTTCTAAATATTTTCAAATATTTAAATGAGTCGGTCATATCCGACTATAGAATACTCATTTACAGCTCAAACGCTGTCAGACTCACTGATTTTTCTCGGACGAGTGGACAGACCAAACCAATATACTCATCTCACATTCGTCCTGAATGAGCATAAAAATATTAGATTTTCAATTGAGTTAAGGCTTTGGTTCTATGCTCAATTTAGTTGGCAGTCTTGACTCTACTTCAATTATTAAATTCTGCTAAAGTTACCAAAAATAAGGCACATATATATAATATGTATACATATATGTATGTGTGAGTGTGTGTACATATGAACTGTTAAGCCTGCAGAGTCGATGTTCTTTAAAATTGAATGCTAAATTGTTTTATATATAAGTTTATCAGATTCCTTATGAGTCTAACATTTCTTAAATTGTTTAATACTAATTGTTTATTATTAAGTGAATAAATTTGAATAATGCTAAAGCTTAACATAAGCAAAATTTATGCCAAATGTAATTGGTTCTTGATCTAGAGCACTATATCGATAAACTTGTTATCGAAAAATATTGTGAATTTCTTCACATTGAAAGAACCATATATTTATATATTTAGGTAATTAAGTTCTATGTTAAATTATACTTTAAAAGCAATATATGGCGAGAAAAAGATATCGATATATTTATTGTTTATCTATACTATTAAAAGACTATATATGATGTTGATCATATTTGATCTTAATTGATATTAGAAATAACATAATTTTTGTTCCATTACAAATCCCTTATCGATCAATTTGTTATCGATTAGCTCTGAAGCTAAGAAGAAGATAATATTATAGATTCATTTCACATTTAAATTTCTTAATGTTTAACATATCGATAAATATGATATCGACTTATGTATATCCATGAATTCAGTTCTAATACTAAAAGCAAGAAAACACCCTAAAAACAAAAATAACTTGTTATTCTGCTCAAGTTCGATGTTCAAGAAGATATCTTACTTTCAGAAAGTCCGATTTAGCTTGGCATACAATTTAGTAAATACATAGAATATGGATTATAAACATGCTAGACTCATTAGGTAGTTAGTTCACTGAGTCGATTGGTGGTTTGGTTGAGTTAGTAAATATTGTGGTCAACCGATATGTAAGGTTTTTCTACTTAATATTAGTGTGGTTTATGTTGTTATTCATATGTAGATTAAAGTCAAAGTAAATTAAAAATTAAATTAATTAATTAACGATACCAAATCTAAATCTAAATCATATAAAATAAGTAAATGTAGTTATTGTTAGAACCAAAGTGGAGTTTTAGTGTTGCAAAAAGCCAAAAGCGAAAGAGGGCAAGCTACAAAAGTACTTAAGGGATCTATAATATTAAGGTATTACGCAAAGTGTGTTTGTGTACGTGTGTGTGTGTGTGAGAGAGATATTTAAATAATTGCTTGTTTTGTTTAATTGAAATTATATATATATATATTTAATTGTTGTTTCGTATGCACCTAATGCCTAAAGTAGGGTACACTTAAGTCTCCGCTTCTTGCATCTATCTTTAGCACGCCCGCTCGTGGCTTTCGAATCTTCGGTTTTTCGTGATCTTATTTCGCGCATCAAATCAAAAAATACCTGCAATTGTGATGGGAATAAAACATACATGTACGTATATATATATATAAAGATATAGATATATATCTATTGAAAATGTAGATATATTAAGATTTTTTTGTTGTTGTGATTAACTTTTCTTAAGTGTGTGGGGTTAGTGTTTGAGAGGTTTGATTCGTTTATGTGTTTCTTGTGCCATGTTTGGACATTGAATTGCATTTTTTGTGAGACATTGTACATCGATGCGCTGGCAATACGAAAAATGAAAAACAACATAAAATAATAATTCATTTAAAACATTTAAATATTTGGTACAATTCTTTACACAACATCCATAAGCCACAACGATAGCGATAACATTGCTGTAAAGCGTGCTGCGATTTTAATCGATAACGATATTTTCAATACACTTCTTATGTTAATTTTGATATCAAGTTTTGTTTAATCGTATGTTTCCTGAAAATCTCAGCACTAAAATAAGTCGCCTAGAATTTAATTTAATGAATTTAATTTAAATTTTCTGTCAACTCACAAATTTGTCAAAAATGAAAATTTTCAATAAATATTGATTGAATACTATAAAAGTATATAATGTAAAATTTAGTCAGCAATATTTCCTCTAAAAATTTTCTTTTTAAGCACTTCTAAGAATTTCTTCTAAGTATTTCTTCCAAATCTTCTAAGTATTTCTTCTAAGTATTGTTTTTTTCTCCAACCACTTCTGTTCAGTATTACCTCTAAATATTCCTCTACGTGTTTTTTCGACGAATTTCTTCTAAATATTTTCTCAAAGTATTTAATTTTCATTTCAATCTACTTATTTGAAGGAATTGTGAATTTCTAAACAAATACGGTGTTCCATAATAGCTTAAGAAGTATAACTAAATCACATAAATGCATCTGTATGTATATATAAAGTAAAAATTACTTTTTATATTATTTTAAACTATTTGAAGAAGTTTTTAAAGTTCTATTTTAGGGCAAATATCACGTCATGAATTTCGAACCTAAAATTTATTTTCTGGAACATCTAAACAATTTTTTTTTTTTAAATTCAATAAAATTTTTTTTTTTTTTCATATTCCAGCTTGATAAAAAAAAAGTTTGGAAATTCTAAAAAAATATTGTTCGTAAATAATAAAAATTATATGATTAATTTTTATAATATTATTGCAACTTATTAAATAAATAAATATTATTGTAACTTAAATATATTAAAAGGATTATTATTATTTATTTATAAATTTTTTTTAAATGGACAAACTATTATTTAAATAATAAAAGTGTCTTAAATGATTAAGTGTGAAAAAAAGAAAATATTATATTTTTAATTGATTATTTTTTATTATTTCTAAAATTCTTTAGCTCTTCTAATTCCGATTTCTATTTGAAAAAAAAACTAAGTGTTTTTTTTTGCACCTATAAAGAAAAAACCTTTGAGAATATTATTGAAAAATGTTTACTAACAATAAATACATTTATAAAATAAATATAAATTCTATAACTAAAGCCGTAATTTCGTTGAAACATCCGGCTGCAATGGCAATCCAATTACGCAAATTCGTTTGTCAATTATCGCTTTGAATACGCAAAAACAGTTCATGGCATAAACGTTGCTATGCTCACTGATATGGTACTACTAGCTTTCTTGATAACTAACTATGTGTGTGGCTGTGCGTGTGTGTATGTGTGTGCGTGTGCGTGTATCGTACGGTAAAAGCCCAAAACAACAAGTGGCCATAAAATTGTTTGGCTAAAGATTTGCAATGTGCAAAACGCTTGAGATAAGCATACAAAAATGTGAATCGTAACAGAAGACGAGAAGAAAACTAATATGAGAGTAAGTACTTGAAGTTGTTGTTGTTGCTGTTGTTGCTGCAGCTGATTACAGTGTGTGGTAATCACAAAATACAAAAAACACACATAAACTCAAAAGGAATAACAATTGTCATATATATATATGTATATTCTATATATACATATATATGAGAAAATAAAAACAAATGACAAATGAAAAAGAACGAATAAAATGTGTGCAATAAATTTTTGCATTTCGTTTTCTGTGGTCTCATTTTTCAGCTTTCTGATTGATTCATTCATGATTCATAATTCATAATTCATAATTCATATTCATTTGCCCACATTTCATTGGGTTTTCTCGTTTAAGCCAATTGTTGAAGAGCCTTCAAAAATGTTGCTGCAAATGTTGTTACATTAAATATTCCATATACATATACATACATATACATATATATGTATGTATATATGTATACAGACTGATTCATATTCCGTTTCAAATCGCGAGTTAAAACTCACAGAGTCATTTGCCAGCTCTAACCGCACTTACCTTGTCCACATTCTCACGCGTCTTGGCCGAGGTCTCCACGTAGGGCACGGACCACTGCTGCGCCCTCACCTGGCACTCGTTGAGCGGCACCTTCCGTTTGTCATTTAGATCGCATTTGTTGCCCACCAGCAGGAACGGTATGCTCTCATCATTTTTCACCCGCAATATTTGTTCTCTGCGTGTAAGAATGGAATGGGATGGAATAGATTCGTCAGTTGAACAATATTTGCCAAAGTAACGGATAAAATGCTTATCAAACGGTTCGCCAAGCCATGCCAGACCACACCACCCCACCCCATGCCATGCCATGCCATGCCATATCGTGACTCACAGCCCACATACTCAACTTGTGGCCCAGCTATCGCGCCTGCCGAGCCACACCCAGTCACACTTCATAATTGTCATATGTCAGTTAACAGGCGCCAGCACCCACGGGCTCTATGCCCCCACTGTTTGTGTGTACTAACTTAAGACTCGGGCTCTCTCATGCGCCGCCTCGGGCTCTCCGCTCGAATTGAGGTTAATGGGAGCATAAAAACATGGGCCTAGCCTAACAAGTGAGCAATAAGTTGATTAACAGCAAACTATCGCGCAAATTGAGCAAACTATCGGCAGTTTAGTTTGTTTATATAGGTCAACGGGAAACATAAAAGCTAAACTAAAAACCTAAAACATATACTCACCTATCACTCCCCAAAGTAATAGAATGAGTCTAAATATTAGAAGTTGTATGTATTTATATATTTCCGCCTATACCAAAATTAAGATCAGTTTTATATGAACTTATGCAAATTTTTGGAATCAGACGAGGTCGAAAAATTGAATTGCTTACTTAAGGAACTATCCCTTCACACATATATATGCTATATATGATATATGCTATAGATATATCTGTTATGGGCTTAGTTCACTGGATTCATGAATGCATATATAAGGCGTATAAAGCTCAACTGTATTTGGCTTAATGATAACTGAAAAGCTAAACCCGATAAGAAATTGTTTTGCTCTCTTCCATTCACTTTCTATAAAGGTTACTCAACTGATTTAATCAAAGCAAAGTTTCGGTCTATGATCAAATTTTCACAAAGTTCGACAATCTTGAATGTCTTTAAGCAATATGGGAATATTCTTTATATGCAGCTTATCTATTAAAGGTTGTATATGACAAGAAATTCCTTAATTTTAGAAATGTCCAACTGTCTAGCTATGAATTGTGAACAATGTTTTTAATTAAACCCCTGAACTTATTTTAAATGTGAAATGTATTTAAAATTTCCATAGACGGCCCCCTTTTGACGACGTCAAGTAGAGATGAAGAGCAATACGGAATTTAAGAGCATCCTCAATGCGATTGACATTGCAATAGATATAAGCTATTGTTTAATCAATAATCGGTTCAGGATTCGTTCGATAGGTGTTTGAAAATGATTGTAGCTAGATAGAAGAAGATCTGGTAGATCTAGTACATTCATACATATACAGTCGAGTCTGGATAATGTGTACCCCACTAAATTGAAAATCTCGATAAATCGAAAACAAAAAAATTCTATATTCTTGAAAGAAATTCGTTCTCAATAATTCTCGATTATTTGAATTACTGTGAAAATCGAAAAATAACAAAACTGATCCTCTTGCCATTTCGAATTATCGGTATTATACTAAACATTCTTGAGTAGGACCAAGAGCTATGTCGATCTAGACATGTCAGTTCCGACTTAAATCTTAAATGTTTGAGCTATACTTTTCTTTTTAAGTCATCTCCTTATCGTCGCTAAGAATCGATAACTTGCGAGGCACTACCGACTAATTTGTTCCTTTATGCTAATGACAAGTTTTATTGTACTGCATTTTACGTACGCCTAGGAATGACTTTAGACTTTAAGATTTTGAATTTCAGACCTGGGGCCACTAATTAGAAAGTGTTGCTGGGACAGTAGCACTTGGTTGGCTGCGGCGCTGCTGTGAGACTTGTTCAGGCACACTTGTGGGCTGACACGCCCACTTGACATACACTCGCCGAGACACACACTCACCTGAATTCCTGGGTGGCCTGGAAGCTTTCGTCGTCTGTGATTGAGAAGACGCAGAGGAAACCCTCGCCGCTGCGAAAATAATTATCTCTGATCGCTGCGTAGTCCTCCTGGCCGGCTGTATCTAGTATATCTATTTGTACTTCCTCTCCATCGAGCACAACCTGAACGGGTTTGAAAAGATAGGTGTGAATATTTTCGCGGCAACTGTTGGTCCCCGCCAATGGAGTTTACCTTTTTCCTATAGCTATCGGCCTTGGTGGGCTCGTAGTCCTCGACAAACTCATCGTACATGAACTGCAAGGTGAGGGCCGATTTACCAACACCGCCGCTGCCCACCATGATGACCTTGTGGAGCGCCGGGCCGGCCGTCGGTTTCTTGCTCATGGCGATGGAACGTGTTAGGGATAGGGGGCGACTGCTGTCCGGGCGGGATTAAGATGCGCTGTACACTGCACTCGGTCTCTTTGGCAAACGCTCGCTCGCTCAGTCACGCTCTGGCTTGTTTAGCTGCAAGATAGAGCGAGAGAAAGGGTTGAAGAGTTTCGTTAGCTATTTTCGATTGGGCTTCCTGTTTTGGGACATGGCTAAAATAGCCGGCAACAGACAGTTGCCGTTGTCGTTGACTCTCCAAGTCATTCAACCGTTCAACAATTGAACCATATACGGCCAGGGGTATTGACTTGTTGTGCTGTCTCTCATAACTGACGAAACATTTGCGCCTTATGTAAGCCAGCTAACACTACAGTGACACCTGCCTTTAACGGCTGCCATTTACGCAGACTTCCTGCATGGCTGTCTCTAATTATATGTCATTAATGGGCTTTGTGTATTTCCTTCCCAATTTTTTATATAGTTTGGTTACAATAAAAAAACCAGATTAAACTACTCTAAATGGGATTTTAGGAATGGTTTTTCGTTGCGACTGGGATAACTGGTAGAGCTGCAGTTTGTCTACGATATGGATAAATGAATGGGCAAACGCACAAAGTGTCATACATATAAATATTATGTATATATAAATATTTATATATATATTGTTATATTCATCCATGCTCCAGGCTATGGCAAAGCCGATCTGAGTTCATTGTTTTTGTTGTTTGTTGTTAATGCATAAAAGCTATGCTGTTTTCATTTTATTTGTTTCCTTTGGCCACTCTACGCAAATTGGCAAATGAAGCATTACAGCATACTCTAGTGGGCTTTGATCGACTGCAAGATACCCTGTGCCAGAGAAGCTTGGCAAACATTGCTGCAAATTGTATTCTTAGTTAGCTACAGTCAACAACTAGATCGAGTTCAGTTCACTCATCATACCCGCTTGCCATTGGGTACAAGGTACGGCAAAACAATAACGGTTGAATGAACTTTTTACAAACACAGCGCGCAGCAGGCATGTGAATAGCATAATGCAGAGCTGGCCAAAACCGAACTCAAAGGCACAACAACAACAGCAACAACAACAACAACAATGGCAACAACAATTTGTTTTTGTTGTTTCTGTTTGTGGCCGCCATTCGCAATTAGCCTCTTGTGAGCGACGCGTTGTCGTCATCGATTGCAATAAATTAAGGCGTAAAATTGCGTATGGCTTGGCTGCAGCGGCCTGGCAGAAACATACATACAGCCGCAACAAAATTGACACACAAACTAATACACACACAGACACACAGTTAGATGAACGCTCTGGCTGGCTGACTGACTGGCTGATTGACCAGCCACGTGGCCATTTGGCTAGCAGCCAATTCAGCAGTGGGCCGAGACAAGAGATCAAGTTTGTTATAAAAAGAACCAAGCGAAAGAGAGGAGAGGAGTGCGACAAGGGGTAGACAGAAAGAGAGAGAGAGAGGGAAAGGGAGAGGGAGAGGTGGGCTGTGGAAGAGTGCCTAAGAGCCAAGGCGATTTAATTACATCGCAACAGCTGATGAGCTGTTGTCATAGACCGATGAGATTCGCCGCTGCCGTTGGGAATGTCTACGCATAACGGTTCATGCCTACAGTTAAACGATAGCCATTCATTAATTAATCGAAACTTTACATACATATGCCCAGAATATAGTTAATAAATTTGCTATTAATTTATATCTATTCTAGATAAATCAACTTTGATAATCACAATTCATTGACGAAAAATTTAACAACATTTTAAATACAATTTTTTTATTGCTTATATTTCTAATCTTATAGAATTTGTCTCCTGGAGGCCCCACACCCAATTTATATGTTGTCCCTCAATTAAGTATTAAATGCAACATTTTGATCGAAAATTATCGATTTATTTGGCAATTATCTTATGCAATGTATTTATTGAAAGGCTTATATATTCAATTATCGTTTGTGGCTATTGAAGCATTTATCGATTACAGCTATTGAAATGCTTATACATTCAGTAATCGATTAAAACTTTTCTATTGAATTCAAACACAATTTATTTTACGTTGGGAATTTCGATTGGTCTACACTTGTTTTAAGATAACGCAAAACGATAATTTTCGATTCGATAGTAAGCATTTATCTTACTTATTAATATATTTATACGATCTGGCCGTCATTAGTTATCGATAAAAAGCCATAATTAATTTGTCTGTTGATATTTACATGCCAAAACGATTTATCTATTGATAATTATCGATTACAATTAAACTTCAGGAGCTGTTATAATAGACTGATGAGATTATCCAAACTATATGCACTTTGTATATCGATAATTGGAACTCACAGAAATGTATGCACTGAGAATTATTATCATTTACGATTAACTTTAATAACATTAGGATAAGAAGGCTAACGTACTACAAATTACCAGTTAACATCGATTTATCTTGAACGAATATTAATATAAGTGTTCAATTTAACCCAAACTAGCTATCGATAATTTATAAAATTTGGCTGTCAATAGACGTAGATTAGATAATAATCGATTGCAATTTGTCTAACTATAGCCTAATACAAGCTGGCTATTATATAATTCATAGCTATTTTCAGATAAGAATTGATAAGAGTTTAAATTGACTGTAATAGTTTTAAGGTTTATCAAACAATTTTGATTAACTCTCTCTATGAACTTAATGTAATGAATAATGAATCACTACCACTAAGCGAATATTGATAGTGATTTGATCTGGTGCTTTTATTCAAGCAATACCTACTATAATTTTTAACTAAATGAAGATAAGCAAATGGGCGTTGCCGAAAGCTTCAAGTTTACATACTCAAATATGACATATTAAAGGGAATTAATCAGAAGCAAACTTTAAAAAAAAATGAAGAAAAAAAACCAACAAATAATTTATTTTTTGTACTCTAACTAAAAAAGCTTTTTTTTTTTTTGTTTTAGGAATTTCTTTTCAAATTGTAAAATTATTTGATTATGTCAGAGTTGGCATTATGTATACAATATAGGCATTATGATCGTCTGTATAGGGTGATCAAAGCGGAAGAGCGACTAGAAATGTTTATGACGAAAATGATTTATGTGGCCATAAGGCATATATGTACAGACATACATATGTATGCGTATGTGTGTGTGTATGTGCGTGCGTAATATTTGAATGAATGAAGGCTTTCAGCCAACATGAATCTGCTCAGATAACAGCTAACAACAAGTGACATTTGTTTTGACAAACACAAAAAAAAAAAAAAAAAAAAAAAAAAACAAATATTATATATTAAATATGAGACGCCCAAGCAGGGGCGTACCGCCACTGACCCACAAAATAAAGAACTGCAATGTGCGCTGCCCAACTGAACTTGAATCGCTTGCGGTCGCTGTTGTTGCCAAATGAGATGAGCTTCGGTTAGACAACGCCTGGGAATCGAAAACAGACAGAAACGGCAAGAGCAGCAGCTGTCAAATAAACTAATGTGCGCAACAAGTACAACGAACAAACAAACAAACAAACGACAAGCAACAGCAGCAACTCGACGAGTGCCACGCGGCGTATGAGTAATCGCCAGCAGCCAAACGAGCGCGTCAATCAATAGACCTGAAACTATACAAAAACAGCAACAACAACAAATACACTCACACACACACACACACACAGAACAGTGGAGCTGCAAAACAAGAAAAGAAAACGAACACAAAAAAAACTCCCACGCCCCGCTCGACTGGCTGACTCTCGCAACTAAATTTCCAGTCACACCAGCATGAAATGAAAAGAAAAACCGAGTCAAATTGCTTCAAGCCGGCGTGCCCAAACAGAGTATACCCTAAAATCCATGCCGTGCCCTTTCGCATTAAGCAATGCATATCGATTTTAATCGATTTCATGTGTGTGAAGCAAATTTTTAGTGCGCAAACAAAGAGCAAAAAATATATCGACTCGGATACTATTTAAATGTATGTATATTTGTATACTTATAGTTTCAAGCTCCTTCCGTCTTTCACGTAGACTTAGGTATACCCAGCATACCCTGAATGCGACTTTTCAATGAATTCAGGGTCATATAGAATTTCGTTTATTTGTTAGTCATAGCAAAAGTTTGTAAAGAAGTTTTGTTAAACCAATATCAAACAAGTGAGAAGGATGCGATCGGGCTCTACCGACTGCTGAATACTCATTCACGGCCCATGCGCTGCCGGATTTATATTTCGACTTGTCACGCCCCTAGAAGATTGTATTTTGTATTATTATTATATTGCTATATTATTATATTATATATATTTTTATAAATTATTATTAACATATTATTTATATTATTATAAATTATTATTTTTTTATTATATATATTATTCTTAATTATTATTATTATTTTTGCACAAATACCAAATAAAAATGCATTTTCCGATTTGCCACGCTCGGATCGGGAAAATTTGGACACTTTACAATACATTCCAAATTCAATATTCTAAATTAAAAGTCTCTAGCGTCTATAGTATCGAAGGGGTTAACGTTCACAGGGACAAATATACTCATTTTACTTTCATTAAGAGGTATACAAAAGCAGCAAGGAATCAAGATAGCAGATTGTGGGTAATGCGGAAAGTTTGTTAAATTAGTTTGTTTACTTTTTCCTGAACATAAACCAACAACTAAAATAATGCAAGATCCCAATCACACCAAACAATGATTTTTTCCCTTTGAATTTGTCTATAAAACAAATTGGATGTTCCGCAAAAAGCATTTCATGGTATATAAGGAGTACAGACTCAAGCTATAGTCACATATGATCATTAGCCAAGTAATACCAATCAGTCCCTTTGCATAGATGCCTTACAGTCAAGTTTCTCTTATTTTGCATTGACTGTACTGCTTTCTTAACATCAATGCCAAGTATTATCTGTAATAATAAAGATTCCCTTTAACGTAAGAATATAATTGCTTTTGTCTAGACTATAGATCTATGACAAAAGATCTAGGCAAAGACAAATTTCTGGATAGTTGGTGATCATTTCTACCCACAGACAACGAAACTGATCAGAAAGTCTCTACAATGTCGTAGAGGCAGTAGACAATTGGATAAATAATTTAGTAGGTCTTAACGAGAAGGCTTCATTGGATAAGGCAACATCCTGGAGGTGTTTTTCAGAAGAATCCTCAAAATTTGCTACTATTTATCGACACATTGTTTGTCAGTTTGTGATTCATTTCAAATGAGTTGAAAATAAGTCAAAAATGATAAGATTGGCGAAAAAAAAAATCGGAAAAAAGCAATTAATCAAAGTAAACACATATTTTTTTTTATACATATATTTGTGTATAAACTGAAACATATAATTATGTATACATATATAAAAATTATATCGCCGCAGTTAGTGTTCGAATTACCCAACTAGTTGGAGACTCTGTCAGCAATTTAATTTTCATTCATTTCGATTCAAGGATAAACAAAATGAAATCAAACGATTTTTGAATATATACATATATATATATATATATATCAAATACTGTACAAATTGTATATAGTGTGTATATGTGTTTAACAATCGAATGCGATAATGTTTATATAGAGACGATAAGACTAATTTATAATTGCCCAATAGGTAAGCATCTTATAAATATATATATATATATATATATATATATATAGCCAATATATATATCTCTCGCTCTATATATATACATAGGTATATGCTATTGCATTTGATGCTGTTGACATGCGCTACACATGTACATGAAACCGCAACAACAAATTAACAACTTGGTCTTTTTATTGCAATATTACTCATACGCAACGTAAGCGCTAGCAAAAATGAACTGAACATTTGCCAGTTAACATGCGGCGTTGCACGCCCATTGATTCATCACCCACAAACACAAACACACACACACACATACTATACATACATGTATGTGTGTTTGTATATGTATATAATTAATGAAATTACGCGTTAATGCAATCAATTTCTGATTAGCCTTTGGCACGTCTTTTTTTGTTTGCGGTTTTTCTTTCGCTTGAGAATTTGATAGATAGTGATATTATGAATTATAATATTACATATGTATATATGTATATTGAAACATATATGTATGCTCTGAGCACATACATTGTGTAGAACATTTGACTTGAACTCAGAATCGGTCGAGATATATAAATACACTGGACGGCATTGGGATAGAAAAGCTCTCAGGAAAAAATCTTTTCAAGTCTTACAAAACTTATTTCAAAGTTTGATATTCAGCTTGGAATTTGACCTGAAAGAGTAACGTTATCTTAAACCAAGTACTGCAAATAACTGTGTGAATTGTCCATTTGTCGCAATCTTCAAGTAACTATATTTTGTCGAGTCTCGATCATTTGTACCCCGATTAATCGAATATCGCGATAAATCGAAAATAATTCTATTCCCTTGAAAGGAATTTGTTCTCGATAGCCCTCGATATTTGGAATTTCTGTGTAAATCGATAAGAACTGATTAATGGGACTCGACTGTAATTCATTTCCCATGTCTTTCAGCTTTTCGAGCGAGTTTTTAACAAGATAGTAAAAAAAATATACATATATCAAATACTAGTAACGAGTACGAGACTTAGGTTAAGGTTTAGCGATGACTGCGCTATAGAGTCTAAGACAGAAGCTGCAATAAATGAATTCTTAAAAAAAAAATAAAATAAAAAAATTGTACATATGATATTATCTCTTATCTACAAATAGTTAGTCTATCCTAAAAAATATATTCAATATTTAACCTTACATAGCATATTGCAGTCCTACGTCAACTGTGCATATGTGAGTGTATGTATGTTATATTTAAGCGTGAATGGTTGATATTTGCTTTATGGACTTCTAAGAACAATTTCTATTTATTTGAAATTTATTTTCAGTGGCTTTTTGACTCATATGTTGCACCCAAAAGTATTAAAGTGGTATAGTTATGCATACAAAATATACTTATATGCTGCTAAGCAGCCTTCGTAGTTGCCCTACTTTCACTTATAATAAAAAAAAAAAAAGTGCGTCAAGTTAGTAAACAAGTTAGACAAACTTGAAGTGCATAAAATCTCAGTTTTGTTGTTTTTTTTTTTTTTTTTTTTAATATTGTTTATATCATAAATTAAGTAGACTTTTGAGCACAGCAACGCCAGAAATTCGCTAAGCTTTCACACACGCTACTAGAATTCTCCGTGACTCACATCAAATTAAAAGGTAACAAAAAGAAAAACATAAAAATGAAAAATGATTTAGCTAGCAAAAAGAACTCAAAGTTAGTTGGGTTAGTTAGTCTAAATTTTAATTTTAGTAAAAGCTAAACTTTTCATACATTTATGGCAGTGTGAATAATTGCTGGCATAAACTCTATGTGCGTTTTAAGAATAGACGTACTAGTAGTATCTAGAGACAGAAAATATACAAATACTATAATAGAAATTTTAACATGTTTTGATTTAAAGGACACCAAAGACGGATATTGCATCAGTTGAAATTAAAATATTTACGAAATTGAGTATATTTTTAATTTTGTATTTGTTTAATTGATTGAGCAGAATTTAATTTGGCTTTCTTTTGTATTCAAAAAAATATAGCGAATGCTCAATTTGCCCGATTTACATCTATTGGATTTCGATTTGACTCATGTCCCTGACTAATTTTTGACAGATGTTCCGCTTAGACGTATTTTAGCTCGTCTGCGATTTGTGCCAATTCAAAAAAAATAGAGAGAAATAGAACAATGAATCTATATCGAATTCTGGGCCAAAAACAACATGCTAATGATGCAGCCGCCATATGGCACAGACTTGCAGACTTCCCGAGGCCTTTTCAGGAAGCTGAAGGCACGACGGAGCAGGAACAGAAAGAGATAATAATGGCATTCAAGGAGCAGCTGAATAGGATTATAAAAAATTGTGAAATGTTCTTTGTGAAACATTCATGAACAAATAATTAATTTGTAAGCAAATAAAAAATCCTACAAAGAATTTATAATCGCTAAATTATTTTTAAACTTTTCACTACTTTTGTCTTAAGGCAAAAACAAAAATAGTACTTACTAAAGCTAGAACTAGAAGAAGAACAATAATAAAATCAAAGACCAATGTTGAGATTAGCCAACAAAAACCATTAATAAAAAAATTTTAATAAAAACAAATCGAAACCACGCAACAAGTTTTTTTCTGGGCCAAATCTTTCAGAGAGAGAAAACAAAAATGCCAAATTAACAAAAACAAAGAAAGAGAAAAATTGAAATTGAAATTGAAAAAGAGAAGACAGAAGCATAATATAACAAAAGATATATACAAACGTTGAGCAGTATTTTTTTTGTTTTGTTTTTTTTTTTTTTAACAAAAGGAAAACATTTTCCCAACGTTCTCACTTTTGCATGGCCTCAAGCAGCAGCAGCAGCAGCAGCAGAAAAAGAGAAACAAACCGAGCAGAACTCTATTTTTGCCATTTGTTTTGTTTGCGGAAATTAATTTTTACCGTACGCAGGAAAAACAGTTTCAGAGGCAATGACGTCATTGCGACCCGCTGACAGACAGACAGCTAAACAACCCAGCCCCAAATAACAAACAATCCAAACTAATGCCCAATTGAATCTCAATAGATGCGGCTAGACTTAATTGATATACGATTTTTCTGGTTCTATATACTTACATATGTATATGTATGTATATATAGGCATAAATAAAATTAAAAAAAAAGAACATAATTCTTTAGTTTGATATAGTCAATAAAAATGTAGATGCAGCAGCAATTTCAGTCGATTGAAACAGCCCACCCGAAATAAATATTATACATAGTATTCCTCTCTACCCGTTTGGGGCGTGGCAAATCAGACAAATCTACCTCTTCTACAGTCTTAGAGCTACAAACTCCAATTTTAGCGACCTATTTACTGTTTTCATCCTCTATAGGATTTACACGATAATAATAATGTATACCAATTGTGGGCGTGGCAAATCGAATAATGGAGCTGGTAGCGCTTGGGCCGTAAATAAGCCTTCAACGTTCCAATTTTATTTACATTTATTTAAATGTATTATATAATTTTTTATATGTATTCTTAAAATATTTTATTAATTTATTTATGCAATTTTTATATTTATTTTGTAATTCCTTATTAAATATTTCTAATTATTTTTTTTATTTATTAATAATTTAATTTGTTGTATTACTATTTGAATTGTTTTAAGTATATTTATGTATATATTATTTACTTGTACTTTGTACCCCGTTAAATAAAAAATTGCGATAAATCGAAAAATCCTCTGGCAAAAGACTCGTTCTCGATAATTTGAATTTCTGTGTAAATCGAAAAAAAAAAAAAAAAAAAACAACCCTTACCATTTCGAATTATCGTGACTCGATTGTATTTTATATTTGTTTAACGTTTTATTTTTATTTATAAATTTTTTCTGTGCTTGTTTTATTTATTTTTTTTTTCTTATAATTTTTTTTTTTAACTTCTTTTAAGGCTATAATTTTTTGAGTTTTATTTTATTTGTATTTCTATTCATTTAATTAAAGTTTGATTTATATATATAGAATTATATTTTATTTTTACTTTCAAAATTTTATTTTATTTTTTTTTTATTTTACTTTATTGTCCTACTATTTTATTTTATATTTTTTCTTATATTTGAGTATTTTTAATTTTTTGTTTTTTATATATTTGTTTTTATTTTATTTACCAATTTTTTAACAAATATAAGTTTATTTTTTATGTTTTTATATGTTTTATATATATAAATATTTTTTATTTTTATTTATTTATTTATTTATTTTTTTTTTTTTTTTTCATATATTCTTTTTTGTTTGCGTTTCCCTTAGTATAGTATCAATTTAAGTGCTGATGAAGAGTGTATTAAGAGTTCATCATGTTTTGCTTTTGGGCAATCATACACAATGTGTCTAACTGTGTTTGTATTTGTGTTTGTGTGTATCTGCTCACGACTTGTGTTTGCCATAATATTGGAAACGAGTAGCCAAATATCGACCAGACCAGACGGAATAATATTTATTTGCTAGAAATTGATTTTAAACAGACTCTGGTGCTGAAGCAAGCCGCCCAATCTGAGTTCTAGCCTTTAATCTAGCTGTTTTCTCTTTCATTCTTTCTTTTTTTTTGCTGCACTGTGTGGCAGCAATTAAATAATATGTATAAACATATGCTATATATACAGACTGTATTCACTATTTATATAGTCAATTTTGCTTTGGTTTCTATTGGATCGCCCGATTAATTATTACTCATAATTTTGAATGTTAACTTGCTTTGTGTTAAATATATATATATATTGTTTATATGCTGTTGCTGTTGCTTCTTTGTTTTCTTAGACATTTTCTTTTGGTGGTTGCGTCAGTGACGTCATCAACAGCTGCGACTCGCTGAAGCGTTAAGTGACGGACGGGCGAGGGTGTAGTCAGCTCATGAAAGGTGCTCAGAGCATGCAAACTCACCCTTCCCTTCCCAAGGCGCAATTGAAGACTAAGTTGACGCGCACACAGACAAACACACACACACACACATACATACATACATACATATGTATAAATATATGCATTTTCGTATATGCTGATGCCGCAAAGTGCAGTCAACTCGCAGACACCAAACACGTATTTCTTAGCCAAGTTTCGAGGGTCTGGTCGGGCCTCAATTTTGCTTTGGCGGGTGTTTTGCGTGCGCTCTCTTTGGCCTGGTTCTGATAATCAGCTAACAGTTACATACAGTTTCTGTAGACCAGACCGCCTCTAGCCATGCTTTTTGCGTTGCGTGCGTGTTTTATATGAGTTTTGCTTTGGCTCTCTTTTGCCATATTTCTATTTTCCTGACTCTTTTTGGGGCCGCTATACGGTTGGCATTTGCTTTTTGCTCGTTTTTAGTCAACGGTTAATGTTAAGCTAATGTTATTATGGTTATGATACCCTGTACCCAGCACACAAAGGTCATAGGCTACCTTGTAGCAGTATGTGTGTAGCAGGTAGTAGCCAAGAGAGTTGATCTATTTCATAGATCACAATATTCTTGGCTTCTTTTTTTGTAAACTATACTATATCAGACAATTAGATCTGCGGTCTACAATTGTCAATATACGATATACTATACACCATTTAAAATATATGATCTACGATCTAAGATCTTCAATTTACGTTGTACAATATACGGTTTCTGATCAACTATCAATGATCTACATAATATGTACGATTGATTTTGAGATCCAAGATCACTTTCGATCTACGAACTACCATGTATGTGGCAAGATCTTCAACTTTCAATTTAATATATATTATTTATGATTTACACTCTTTACTTTACTTTATAATTATAACAGTTCATCTGTATTAGCTTTAAAAAATATATTACTTTTCTTAATGTACCGGCATTCAGTACACTTTAGATTTCGATATATATCGATTGTCCAAGAGAATCCTCTTTGAGGCTTTAGAAAGCATGCATATATTTAGTTTTAACATAAATATGTTAAATATTTAATAGATTTTAGATAATACAGATCACCATCATATGATACATAATCTCTAAATGCGAAAGAAACATATGGAATTCCTATTGAAATCACAGGGTATTCAGCTATTCGAGCATTCCCCAATTTGAGAGCACTTAATTGTTTGTTTGTTAGTTGCGTTTTAAGCTAACTGTTAAATAAATGGGTTTTTATACATTTAGTTGGTTATGTTTAGAGTATTTGATGGCTACCTGTTATTGTTGTTGTTGTTGTTGTTCTTGTTATTTGAGTTATTTTTGTTGCACTGAATTGTTGTTGTTATTGTTGTTGCTACAACTTGTGGTTTGTTTGACTGTTGAGCACAACCTTGACGCAACTCTGTGGTTACTTAGCTACAGTTTACGTCGTAATTCTGTAGGGCTTTGGTGAAATCCAAATCGGAGCACGTGTCAATTCAATTTCGTTTGATTGAAATATTGATTCACTTAAGCATACCACGACTTTACACTGATTATACAACATAAATTATACTGTAATTTTGGATACTCTTTGTTCATTAGAAAAGCAAATATTACAAATTATTACAAATTATTGCAAATATTACAGATTATTATTACGGTTATTAAATAAATAAAAAATTGCAAACTATAATTAAGTACATTATATTATTATATATATTTATTTTTAAGTATTAATTTGCTTATTGTTCATTTATTTTTATATTTTTTATTTTGCTAACTCGATTTTCTATTTATTTATTTATAATTAGTATAATTTATATTATTTTAATTAGTTAAATTGCATTTAATATATTTTATAATATTTGTATTTACAATATTTTCTATTAAAGAATTTTGCTTTGTATGTAAATATTTTTTAGCTTTTTAAAAATGAAATTAAACAAATTAAATGAAAAATATTTTGTTTATTTCCTTATTAAGGTACTTGAAAATTCTTTGCTGAATAATTAGTATTAAGTTTAGGGTATTTAGTAAAAATATCAAGATCAATATGGAGACGATTAAATTCTAATTGTAGTCGAACACGCCCTTCTGCAGCACTGTTAATTATTATTGCTTTGATCTTCGTATACCTTTGACTTCATATTTCGAATAAATGTACAGCGCATCGTCTCGTTCGTCACTCACAACTGGAGCTGCGTTTTTCATTGACCATTGACTGTCGAGATCTCCGTTGGGAGTTGCTCAGCGTCGTTGTTGGCACGATTATTATTTTGCTGCGCCATTTAAGACGAACAACAATAATAATAATCTCAACAAAGAGTGAGAGGACAGAGATTTTATTTGACTTCCGCCAAGATTAAGTTCAATAAACCACCAAGAATTGCAGATGCCACTGCGAGTAGGTGGCAGAGTGGCAGAAGACGCAGCATCAATAAAGTAGTCATGTGTGTATATGTATATATATGTGTGTGTGTGTCTGTATGCATGTTTGTCTATATGCACTTATCTTGGCAAAATTCTGATACATGTACACACACTCGTGTGACTAGATTTTATGATGTTGCTGTTGTGTTTTTATGCATCTCTCGAATTCCTAAAAGTAATCCCAAGTTTATTAACATACTTCGAGCCGCATAATCCATAGAAACCGATCGAAACAGGGGCAACAAATTAAGAGTCTTAGTTGCTTTTAAGATACCCTATGCGAACTAATAGTAGAAGTTAAGCTTTGGAATTCACCAGATAGCAATTTTTGTTTTCTTCTTCGAGGCATGTGTTTGAATAGATTCAGAGATATGCCATACAAATTTAAAAATACTAATTTCTCTTTATTTCTTTTTATTATACTTTAATTTAATTTGCTTCATTACTTTATTATTTTTTTTTTTTGGATTGATTATTATTGTTTTTTTGTTTTCATTATTATTATTTGTAAAATCAATAAATAATTTGAATGGTTTTTAATAATTTGTTCATATCTCTTTTTTATATAATTTTAAATTATAATTTTTACTTTTTGCATTATCTTCTTTTTCTCACTAGCAAATTTGTATTTTCTTTATTATTATTATTATTATTATTTTTTTTTTTTTTCAATTGAATTTTTCTTTATTTATTTTATTTATATATGTTTTTTTTTTTTCTTTTTTCCTTTTTTTTTTAGCAAAACTTTGTAGGAAAAATATATTGTATTTTTGTTTATTTATTTTATTTCTAATTTTTTTTTTTTTTCTCTTGTTCAGATATATCTTTTTAACAAAACTTTGTAAGAAAATTTTTAATAAAAACTATATTTACAATTGGTTCATACTGAACGAACTCTTTAGCCATTCGACTTCATATCATATTGTATGCGCTGCGCAGTTTATAACGATCTTGTAGATACAGCTCCAACTATCCCAAGCATTATCTTCTATACGGAAAAAAGAGCTAGATGAGCTTGCAGGAAAAAAAAATCTTGTTTGTCACATTTTTTCACACAGATTGCTGCCCCGTTTCAGGTTGTCGTCAAGTCGTTTTTCTCTTTCGTTTCTGGCTGCGGTCTCTTTTCCGCTGCACTGTGTGAATTTACCACAATTTGTAGATGCGGCGAATTGCATCTATTAGTCAAATGCGGCACAGCTGGGTCTTGCCATGGACAAGAGAATGCGAATGCGTCTGTCAACCGACAAGAGGCGGGGAGGCACGACACGCCCACCTGCTGATTGTGAATGTGAATATTCACTTTTCATAATTAATGTAATTATGTGTGTGTGTATATAATTATGAGGCAAGACTAGAGACATGAAATTAGTATATACTATCGTAAATAAACTTTTTTTTATAGATAATAGATATTATTATTGTCGTTATTATTATTATAATTCAAAATGCACATATTATAAATACATATGTACATACACGTATTTTATCTAACGCTTTTGAGCCACATTTGACACTAAAAACTAACACAACGACGAACAAAAAGTTTAAGAACGCGTCTTCTTGTTGTTTGCCGTCTTTCTTGTAGGCTTTCGTTTTGTTAACTGTTAACTGTTAAGTTTTTGCTGCTGTTCGCTCAGTTGTGAAAAAAGTAGACAAAAACAAAATAAATGAGAGAAAAAGCAACAGCAACAAGCTGAACGCAACGGTTGATTTTAAGCGTGTGGTGTGTTTGGCCGCGTGACTCACGACAATGGTTTGCAACGAATTCGCCGCCAGCTGCGCAGTCGCGTGCTGTGATGCGCAGCGACAACAGCGGCGTCGGCGTCAACTCCAGCTCCAGCGCTTTCAATGTCAAATGGGAGCGATAACAACTACAACAACAACAACAACAATTATGAACAGCAAAACAATGTGAATTATGTTAAACAGCTTTTGAAAGCTTTTGAGCTTAAATTCACAATTAGCTAGTGCTCTCGCCGTTGTTGTTGTAGCTTGTAGCTAGAGCCAAATCACATTCGCTGTTTGCTCATCATTTTTTTGCCTTTGCATCATTGTTGCTATTTATAGCTGCGCATTGTCAGCTAAAGCTCTAGACGGCGAATATGGCTTTCGATGTAGCCCAACTTTCTACGCACATGTTTGGCCAAGTTCAAGGCAAAGCGGCGAACGGCGAGCTAGTGCGAAGCTGTGTTTTGTTACTGTTGGGACAAACAAGTTGAATTCGCTCCAAAAGATAACGCGAATTTCACACTACACGCACACAATCAAGGCGTGGGAAGTGTTGCCAGAGTAACCAAGCTAACTAAAAGGGGGAAACTGTAATTAAAAGCAAGGCAACACCACCAGCAACAGCAGCAGCAGCAGCAGCAGCAGCAGCAGCGGCAGCTGAGAGCGTAGCACAATAAAGACTAATGTGCAACGAATAGTTAAGATCTCCAAAGAGATATGCAAGTTCATGTATATGGAAATATGTGTAAATGTGTGTGTGTGTATGTGTGTGTGTGAACATGTGTATGTACAAACTTTCTTACCACCATGTTCGGCGCGTTTGAAATGGATTTGAAAATCAAGAAACTGAAGCGCTATTTTGATAAACTGTTATAGATCTCTAAAGGAGAAGAAGAAAGAGAATAAGGGTGTAAGCGTAATGGAAAGAGAGAAAGAAGGGGAGATGGAGATGAATCGAGAGACTAAGAGATAAAGATAGATATAGATACACATAGAGATCGAGAGTATCATATATAGAGATAAAGACTAAGATAGATTAAGAATGAGATCGAGACTGCCTAACAATTGGATATTCATAGATATATACATATCGATCACGAGATATCTCTCGTAGAATTTCATCTACTGATAGGGAGAAAGAGGGTGAAAGAGAAGTATTATGGAAAAACTAACTTTTCTCTTTTATACCTTTCTATCTATCTAGGGCAAAGAATCAAGTCGCAAAACTGGCAAATAGATCATAACATCGCGTTGATATGCGCCCTCGCATATGATACAGTCTGCTTTATCTTTATGTGGATCTATTTTATATACATCTAAGATATAGTCGACATACATCTAAGCTCATTTAGAGATAGAGCAGCTCTTGCCAGACGCTTATATAATCAACGATCTAGAATATTAAACTCATTAGGATCGCTTGTTTTTTGCTCATTAATATAAAGATTTGCGCAAGTTTTTCTCATATTTTTTTAGGAGCATCAAGACTATTTCCCAAAGCAATTTTGTAGATATAAAATAACAGATTCTGCTTCTTTTTTTTTGTTCAACTAATCATAAGTTATTCAACAAGTAGACCTATAGTCTAGATATGCTTTACCTCTTTAGGAAGCCGACAAAGTTTACGGTAAAGATGAGTTTTTTACTTTGTATCTAAAGTTTCTTTTGAGTTAAATGGACACGGCTCGATTCGTAGGGCCACGTTAGGAATTGGCACAAATCGCCGCTTGATGTCTATAAATTAGGCTAGTGCTGGATTTACCAGCACCAGAGGTAAAAAAAGCAAAAGAAGAAGACGACGAGACGACTTTGGAGTCATTTGACAAAACAAAGAACCAGAACGAAACGACTATAAAGATTAAGATTTAGTGTAGCTTACTTAGAATGAAAACAAACAAACATAGAGACGAAGAAAATCAGAGTTAGGAGAATTGTGTCATGCGCATCGTTATTATAATTATCATTATTGTTGATTTCAGCATTTACATTCATTCACACGATTGTGCGCCACTCACAATAGATGCGAAAAAGAGCAAAAACTAAAACAAGTTCTTCAATTGTTGTAGTTAGCATCGAGTTTAGAGACTCGACATGAAAAAAATTAAGCATAAGGAAAAAACGAGTGCAAAAAATTAACACTTATCACATGACGCCACATCAGGTATTTGCAGCAAGGTGAGCAGCACGAATCAAAGATTTGAATTTTTATCGAAACACGAAATCAATAAAACGAAACTCTCTTTAGATTTCTCTTATGTATACGAGATTTACGTCAACACAACTCTATGAAGCAATCAAAAATTCGATAGCATCCAGTTACTTAAGATTTAGAGAGCAAGAAGCTGAGGAAGCTGAAATATTCTCTTGGATGTATTCCCTATGTGTGCATTAATTATGTATAAACATCGAAAAACAATCTCTCGAGAAACAATCTCTATGCCAAGATATGTGATATATGACCATAGAAAATATGTATATCATGATATATATATGATAAACAGTTCTGATGTTAGTTATACAGACCTGGTATCTATAAAAACTTTCTGAATTTCAAAGTCAAGAGGAGATGGAAAAACTGGAATGTCTATCTATGAGTTCTGCTCCAAAAGTATTGTGAATGTTAAGTTACGTCCCTCAATTACGATCACTTTGGTTCATTTTTGGCAGCTGTTTTGCTGCAAAATTTCTTACGAATTTTGGACTGAAAAGCCTATACCAAAATGTGACAGAGTCTCTAACAAGTACTTAGACAAAAATCACAGACTAATGATGCTGCACACTCATTAATCTTAAGTTGAAGATGTACTACTGAGCTACGATTGATAGTTCAATAATCTTAAATGCTCAATTCGAATCTACAAATATATTATATAAATCATTTTCATTTTTAGAGGACTCCATTATTTGTAATACGAATATTACTTATTTGGTTTATGCAGTCCGGAAACATTGTAATGCGGGCATTTATTGAGTTAGGTTCAAGAACTATTAAATGTGCCTAAACAAAACACGTTTATTGTTTACTAACGCCGCCATAGAATAAATATAGTAGGGCTAATTTACTAGAAATATGATACGCATATTAGCAATATATGTATATACATATACTAAGGTTTACCGATATGACCAGCTAAGTGATATGCGCCTCATGTTGCCTAACACAGTTAATTATTTCCCTTGCATTGAGCAATGAAATTGTTCCATAAATAATACCCTCAATTAGATCCATTTTTAAGATAAGGCGACGAAACTTATATTTTTTGTAACAAAATGCAATGAGTGTACTTGAACTTGTTTTTTACGAATTGCCTTTCGGGTTTGTTTTCGCAGGCAAAGAAAGTAAATAGTTTTGTCTATTGATAAGA